>NC_056739.1:868953338-868988338 GCF_019279795.1 Protopterus annectens | reverse complement strand
GAGGGTGGCTTTAGTTGGGGTGATAACGTCATAAGTTAAATTATAGTGCTGTGATCATGGTACCATAAAAAAACACTGATTCAGATGTGCTAGAGTCAAATAATAAATCATCTACCCATTTATCTAAGTTAGATTTGAATTTATTTATATTATCTGACTGCTTTATATCAATCAACAGTATTTCAGGGAGCTGCAGCTCTCATGGATAGGAAAGATGATCTTAAAGTAGTGTTATATCTGGGTATATTGAATCTTAACTCATGACGTGTTCCAGTATGTAACAAAGACTGCAAATATTCATCATGATCTAACTATTAGGCAAATATTTGCCCTAATGTATCTGTGGGTTTGTATTAGAATATGTACATTTCAGAATGTTGATCCTTAAAAGGATGAGGCCATATGGTTGACATTCTGAAATATTGAATATTTAGTGTGGCAGGAAATTTTTTGCCGATATCTTGGTACAGTGGAAAATACGGAATTTGCCTTTCTCCCCACTGTAGTGCGATCTCAGAGTTGGTATATATAATTAGCAGGGTTCATATTACATTATCAAACTTCCAGAAGGTCGACCACCAGATGTTTGAACTTGGAAGATTGAAATGTAATAACATCGAAACATCGGAACAGCAAATTTTTTCCCAGGGAAAAATTTGCTGTTCCGAAAAACACACACACAAAACAAGCACACCAAAAACCTTATAAACCTACACTAAACCTTACATACACAACTACCTATGCACTAACATTAACCCAAGTCCTAACCCTAAGGTCCATCACTATTGCACACTTACCTTACCAGCACCCTAACCCTAAAGTCCATCACTATTGCACACTTACCTTACCCGCACCCTAACCCTAAAGTCCGTCACTATCACACACTTACCTTACCCGTGCCCTAACCCTAAGGTCCGTCACTATTGCACACTTACCTTACCCACACTCTAACCCCAACATCCGTCACAATCACACACTTACCTTAACCTGTTCTGTAACTTCCGCACCACAGTGGAGAAAATTTCGAAGCGGCAGCAACGTCCAACTGAATTATTTCCCTAGGAAAGAATTCGGACTTCCGCGGCTTCGACATTTTCACCTTTCTAGCTTCCAGGTTCGAACTTCTGGTGTTCAACCTTCTGGAAGTTCAATTAGGTAATAGGAACCCAATTAGCAGGAGGTGTGGAGGTGTAGGGGCCTTGCCTCCTGCTAACACAAAGGTTTTAGTGTTTGTTGCATTGTTGATGTTTCAGCATGTCGACCATATGGTCTTGACTTTTTAAGAGTCAACCTATTGAAATGTCGATCTTCTGACATAGATACATCTGTATAGCACAATGAATATAAATTAAAGTGTTTGCATCATATATTATATGACATTGTTGTGGGATTCACAATTCTGCTTTATGCCAACTCTATTCTGTTTAGTTATGTTTTGCATAAATATAAAATATATTGCTATACTCCAACGTAGGCCTAATGTAATATTTGTAAAGTGCACTTATAATAAATGAATTCATTATCACCACATTCATAACAATGAATCCAAGTGCCTCATTGCTTAAGTTGTGATCATATCATCATGACGATTAAAGGATAAGCTATTAACTATATTTATCCCAAGATCCTTAGAGTGTTTCACTTTTTGAAAGTGGTTTCAATACTGGTGGAGCATTAAAGTACATCATTTTATTTATTTATTTTACATTTGTTTACTGGGAAAGTCCGACTGGACACAGGTCCATTTTTAGCGGAGGCCCGGGGAGAAAAGCTCCACATTACAATACATTACATGAGAGTAAAAAGAAGTAGAGCATACATACATATGGCATATACACATCAGGACAACATGCTGGTGATTCACAAACATACATATAGCATATATACACACAACAGGACATCATGTTACTGATTAACATTTCTTACAGTAGACAATCAGAGGTGCATTTTGTTTTCTAGGCTAGGGTGGAGTTATTTTGGGTAAGGGTTTGCAGTTCACTAAGGGTAGGGGCAGCACATATGAGGGTAGTGTCATCTGCATATTGTACTATTGAGGCAGTGGGAGAGGATGAAGAGATCTGATTTGTAAATAAAGAGAACAGCAATGGGCCAATGGTAGATCCTTGAGGGACTCCTATGGTTACTGGTAACAGGGGGGACAATTGGTCCTGCCATAGGACTGCTTGCTGATGGGCAGAGAAGTAGCTGTTGAACCATGATATAGAGGAGGGACATATATTTAGGGTGGATAGGGTATTAAGAAGCAGACCATGGTTTACCATGTCAAAGGCTTTTGATAGGTCTAAGAATATGGAAGAAACATAAAATTGCATTTACCAGGACTAAGCTGTAGTCCAGTATTATTAGTCCAAGTCAGAATTTTGGAGAAATATATGCAGTGATAGTATTATAGTCCATATTATCAGAGATAATAAACACTATTGTACTACCATCAGTGTATTTATTTAACCAACATTTCCGGTCTTTAGAGATTGGTGAAAATACTATATTAATCAACATGGGTTCCAAGAGTGAATGCTGTGCTACTCCAGAATTAATTTCCAGATAATTAGATTTATATCTATGTATTATCACAGACTGAGATCTTCCTGAAAGCAAATACATGACACATTTTAATATATAAACATTAATCTTATTAGTACTCAAGATCCTATGTATTACAGTAAAAAGTAGGGTATCAAAGGCCTTTGCAAGATCTAAAAAATATCACACCAGTTTTCTGACTCCGGTCATTTGTTACAGTAGATCTACCTTTGATGAACCCATATCAGTTTATATCATGAAAAGCCATAGGATATTTTTGTTTATCAATTCAATGAGGCTCCTCTAAAAACATTTTCCTAAAACTGAAGTTAAACTAATTGATCTGTTATTCTTCATATCTTCTCTGTTTACTTTTTATATATTGGTGTAATATGATCTAATTTCTGAGACCTTGGTACAATCTCATAGTACAATAAGTTGTTAAAAATAGTTCTCAAAATCAGAAGCAAATCTGATTTCATTTTAAGGACTTCAATACCATGAATAACATCTAGACCAGTTGATGTTGAGTACTTTATTTTATGGAAGGTCTTACTTGCTACTTCATTAGTAATAATTGGACAGACATCATAAAAATAAATGTTGAATTTGCCAGGGTTAGTATCTTTCTAATGAAATAATAGATGCAAGGTATTTATTAAATGCATTAGGAATTGTTATTGGATCAGTAATGATACATTTATTAATTACTAAGCAACCCAAATAATTATTCTCCTTACACGATAAATAGATTTTTTTTATGCAACCTCTCAAGTTCCATTTTCACTTCATAACCCACCTTATTAAAATTTTCTTCTTTTAATTCCTTATTGATAGGATTTATTTGCCCTTAGTGCTCTTTTTAAGGAATTTTTTGTACTTCCAAAATGTTCCCTCCTTTTTCTTATACATTCTAATAACACATCTATTCCATAGAGAAGGAAAACATTTTCTTGCATTATTAAACTTAACACATTTAGCTGACTTAACTGTTATTTGTAAAATCTTTTCTAAATATGTATAGCCACAGTCAGAATCACTTATCTCAACCTCATCTAACCAATATATGTTATATCCTTAATGTGTAACTCATAACTAATAGCCCCATAATTATACATTTTTGCAGTGTTTACTCTTAATGAGTTTCTAATTATATCACATAATACTGAATTGCAATCAGAGTTCCAAAGCAACATTCCAGTTTTTACACTTTTGATGTATTTTGAAAATCATTTGCATCTATATCAAGCATGTTACTGAACTGAGTGTTCCCATACACTATTTTATTTCAGATTATGGAATTAAAGTGTATTAATGAATTTCTTAGAGCAGATACTGCACTTACCAGCTCACAATTAATATCTGATAGATTTAGATCTCCTTATAATAATGTATGGTTAAATCCCAAGATGTCATGAAATTTATTTAAATACGCCCAATGTTCAGAAGATTATATATTTGGAGTTTGAGGGTGGAGAACTATCTTAATAGTATTAAATGATTTGATACTTAAAATATCTACCACAGCACATTCTAATGATGATAGTATCTGTTAGACCAAATTTAACATCTGAGCTTACAAAGTGACTGCCAGTATTCTGCTCTTGAAATATGCTATGTGTCTATTTCATGCAAACAGACTTCTAGGCATGTAGTATGATATTGGTTATTGATATAAAGACTTTGTCAGTCAACTAAGTATGGTGTAATCAACAGTTATATGCTGTGGAACATATCTCACTATACATAAGGAGCTGTTGCAGCTGGATGTTAGGCACTACTTAAAACATAATTTAAATACTATGTAGTACACTCCAATTGGATACCTTGAATGGTAGGATTGAAGAGATAATGTGTGTTTATTCACTCTTAAGTTTCTAATACATATTGGATATATGTGTTAACTAGGTAAGTGAATCGGTCATTCCTGGAACCCTTTCAGCCATGACAAGTGACGTGATAGGCATGACATGTAAGGGTAGATACAACACATATAGGAGCAAAGAGTAGTCTGTTAATCATCATGTTTTTAGGATGTAGGCAGGAATAGAATATCCAGGGAAAATCTTTCAGACATGGAGAGAGCATGTAAAACTCACCCAGAAAGTAGTCATGGTTCAGAATTGGACACTGGATCTGTGAGCCATAAATCTTATCACTAATCCATTGTTATCCCCTTAAGCATTTCTAAAGAAGTATTAAGCAATTCTCTTCATGCAGTTGTAAGCAGTATTGAAACAACTTTGTTAAGGAGTTCTTAAGCAGTAACTTCAGTAGGGCTTAACTATTCTTCTCATATCTTATCTTAAACAGTTTTCAAGCAGTTCTTAAGTCTGTCTCCTCTTAATCAGTTCTCATCTTAGTCATTTATCAAAAAGTTCTCAAGCAGTTTATAAGCACTTCTCCTGTTAAACATTTCTCCCCTTCAGCTTATCTTAAACAGTTCTCAAGCAGTACATAAGCAGTTATTAACCATTTCCCCTAAGCAATTATCAGCTTAATCAGTTCTCAAGCTGTTCTCATCTTATGCAGATCTCCTTTTAAACACTTCTCAAGAAGTTCTTGTATGCAGTTGCCATGACCTTGTCCTTTTAAGCAGTTCTTATTTAGTTCTCAAAAAGTTAAGTGATTCTACTCTTCAGCAACTCTGCATTTAAGCAGCTTAGCAGCTTGAGATAGCTACATAATTCTAAATGGTAAATATTTGCAAAGCAGTACTAGGTACACATCAACTATCAGTGCAGTTTTGTTCAGCACTGTATATACTTTCATTTGATACCATGGTTTAAACCCTTTGGTTCAAGTCATTAATATATTTATTAACATATGACATATATTTATATTGTTTCTGGAAAATAACACATTTTTTCTGATGCAGAATATCCTAATTGTTTGAGTACTAAACATATACATATATATGCATAAGCAGGCACCAGATGAGAACATGTTTAGAAATTTATTTAAACCTTGCAGTTAAAATAAAACTTATTTAAACTCAGCAGTTGATTTTCAGTGCATATGTTCAGGTTGCTGCTATTGTACCTAGAACTCTCCTGTCTGTATTTCAGTCATAATGCACAGTAATTTACTATTGATCTTTTGGCTGTTGCCTGTTCCCTGTCTGTTACATACATCTCATTCCTAATTTCTAACTCACTGTCTACTTTCTCCCCTCTGAGCTGGCCTAGTTCTATTGCCTTTATCATCCTCATATTGCTATCTAATACACTCTATTGTTCTATCTCTGGCTCATGTATACTATTTTCCTTATTTTCATGTTAATATTTCCACATTTTGCTGTTAGTTTTTAATACTGCCACTGTTATTACTGTGTCCTAGTCTATTAAGACATTTTTACTTAACCTTTGCTGATCCTGATTGATTGGTTTCATGCAGGACTCAGTTTGATCCCACTCCACTTCACTTTGCTATGCTGTACTTCACTTAGCTCCTCACCCTACCCCCATTCCTACCCACCCCTGAGATTATTTCCTTCATACTGGGCATACTCCTCCTTATCCAAATTCTAACCTATCGTAGGACACCACACGTCCCACCTGTAGCAACATAACCATCTCAGTAATGATCACTTACAGGCTCCTAGTCATCTCAACCACAGAAATTTACATTTGCCTCATCTGCTCTTCATAAATTTTCAAACATCTAAATTTCATTATCAGTGCCCTTGGTTATATTATGCTCCTTATACATCTGAAAGACTTCAAATATCATTGACACTCCTCCATTTCCTTTCTAATTATTACATAACTAGGACTAAGTAATAAGACAAATAATTCTCTTCTCCACATACTTATCTTCATTAACTCCACCTTTGTCTACCTCCACTTCATACAACCCCTCACATTTTCCTCATCTCTATAACCATCATTTGAAATGTATTTCTATGAGTATTGTGCCTCTTTCTGCTGTTATTAACATCCTATTTAACCTGTTTAATAAACTATCACTGCATATTTTCACCACTATATACCTTTCCTACTGCACTTTACTCAGCACACTATAATAACAGTAGTAGCTATACCAGCATATCTTCCTGACTATTTAATCTCTCACCTTATGTTCATTTTAAGCACAAAATACTTCACTATCACCACTCTGTTTAAAAAATAAAACTCATACAGTCCCCTATGAACAATCTCTCAAAAATTCGACATTGTGGTCATATCCATCCCAATCCAGGCCCCCAAAAACCTGTTATTAATCTAAATAGCAAAAAACAAATGCTATACCTCTTCCCAACTGTACTGTTCTACCATTAAACCACCACCTATCCATACTAATAAAACTAGCACATCAAACCCCTCACCCCATCATTCAACCACTGGTCTACCAAGAAAATTTAATAATATCACTATCAACTGCATGCCTAAACATCACAGTACTACCCTGATATTATTTCCACCACAGAAACCTGACATAAGCCTGACATTAAATATTCTGAACTACTCCCTCCAGACTATAGTATTGGCAGAGCTGATAGACCTCAAAAGAAAGCAGGTAGGGTAGTCTTAGTCTATCCAAGTTCATACAATCTCTTCCTATTCACGCAAAATCCCAAAATTCCAAAATGTTGAAATATTTGTATCACTGCTAAAGCTTAACAATAAAAAACAACTATGTTTTGTTACACACTATATCCCACATGGAAATAAATTGAGGGTGGCTGTTGTAGATGTGGTGGCCGCGGTGGTGCAGTATTCAGTATTTTGAAATTCAGCATTGCAAGTTTTCAGTATAATAAGACTCAGTCAAATGAGTTTTCAGTATTTTGAAAATTAGATATTGTGCTCTCAGACAAATGAAATTCAGTACTTTGAGTTTTCAGTCATATGAAGTAGAACCATATATATATATATATATATATATATATATATATATATATATATATATATATATATATATATATATATATATAGGAGCGCTACAGAATCCTGAAAGCCCAAAATCCTGAAGTCTAAAATCCTGAGACCAGAATCTCGAAAGTTCAAAATACTGAAAACTCAAAATACTGAAAACACACAGAATGCCAAAACTTACTATATTCCAGCACAAGTACATGCAGAAACATATTACCCTTCAACTATACTCAAGGGGGCAATCCCCCCTGCACCCCCATCCCCTCCTACTTAAATATATCAACTCTGAGATTGCACTTCACTACACTAAATGCAATCTTGGAGTTGATATATTTAAGTAGCGGGGGGGGGTTGCAGCCCCCCACATGGTGGGGCAGGGGGACTTTCCCCCCTGCTTATACTTGGAGAAGAGTAATATGGTTTGCAATTTATTTGTTTCTGTATGTACTTGTGCTAGAATATAGTAAGTGTTGGTATCCTGTGTGTTTTTAGTATTTTGAGTTTTCAGTATTTCAGTATTTTGGTCTCAGTATTTTGGGCATTCAGGATTCTGTAGCGCTTATATATATATATATATATATATATATATATATATATATATATATATATATGGGTCCCTATTAGTTGATCGAAGTTTCAAGACTTCGAAGATAATATGGCCAAGACCATTTGTATTGAGATCGCTGTACGGTGTGTAACACGGGATTTGTCATTTTCCTCACTTTAGTGTGATCTTGCTGTTGATATATTTAAGTAGCAGGGGGTGTGGGGGGTAGGTCTATATTATATTGTTGGAAAGGCATTAACAGTGAATGCCGTTTCAACGACAAATATAGAGCAAAATCCCAAAACAGCGAAAGCTCAGGTCAGCGATTTCTCTCCTAGGGATATTTATATATCTGTGTATATATCAAGTGTAAAACCACTCTGTGTGCACTCCATGCAGATCCAGCAATTTGCTATGTATTTTATATAACATACTGGCTGTACCCTAAGTGCACATGGAGTGGTTTTACACTAAAAATAGAGTAACCTTTAAGAGACACCAGGTCTGTGAGAGAAACTGTAGGATATTTACTAAACTAGCAGCAAAGGCTCCATGTACGCATGGTGGGGCTATCTAAATTCAGAGTACAAAGTGATTAGTGCTAATAGAATATGTACAATTCCTGAGGGAGAGGGCTAGAAGGAGTTTTCAGGGATTTAAAAGTAACCCTGTTATCTGGATGGCATTTGTTCAGTGTTAGATGAATTGTTATACTGTGCTTGAAAAGCTATTTCTGTGTGAGGAATATGAACAACTTGTGCATGAAGTTATTTTGAAAGCTGCAGAGAGTAGAATAAACTGTCCTTTGTCTATTTACTTAACTGCTTTTGGAAAAACAATGAGAATGCATCATCAGAACTTTTGACTGTGAATGTTTTTACATTTAGCACTTAGACTGTTTGTTTCTGGAATAATTGATCATAAGATATGTATATTCTGATTTATGTTACTCTCCATGCTGAAGGAAGCAGGTTTTATTTTAAGCATGTTAATACACCTGAACTTTAAAAGCTATACACTGGATTTTCTGCTACATGCTAAGCAGCATTACCACATTTGTGATTTTCAGTGGGTAACAAAACACATATATTTTTCTGAAACTGTAGACTTTGACTGTTAGCTATTTGCAGTCCACCAAAGTAATTTCTCCACCTAAGAATAAAAATGCAGTGCAACTTAATGTGATACTCACTGACTGTGAAAACTGAGATCTGCATTGTTTTTTTTTTGTTTATTTTTTATTATTTTGTCTTCCTGAATACTTGAGTCCATTGACTCTGTGAAAGCAAATAAGACGTTGCTGGTATCACCCTTTTGTCAATATGGGAATTTGTGCTGAAGAAGGTTCTTGTAGCATTACAAGAGATTACTATTAGGAGTGGTACAGATCTTGCACCAATATGACATTTATTTTGGGAACATGATTCTCAAGCAGAGAAAAAGATTCCTTATAGATTATGACCTCTACCTCTTGTCATACTGAAGGTAACTCCGGTTGTGTCCAAAAATGGAAAAGTTACTCAACATTTTATAAAATGCTGTCACAGCTCTCAAGAAGAAACATGTGGGGATGGGTCAACACATACTAATCCTGCAACAAAAGTTCAACATTCTAGTAAATCAACAGGCCACCTCAATGGAGGTTCCAAAAACTGGCACTCCACTGAAGAATCTTGGATTGGGGAATGAAACTGAGTTCTACCAAGTGGCTTTCCAAACATATACAGTGAAAGACAAGTAGCTTCAAGTGGTGTAGGCAAGGATGCTGTCTACATACTTGACTAGGAATGCCCCAAAAGACCATGTGAACTTGGGAGGTGCAGGTGCACATTATTATTATTCATTTTAAAAAGTAATATCAGATAGGGCAGGTGCTTCACTTGAGATACATGCTTTCAAGTATTACAACTGGACATTCATTATGGACATATTTGTAAGGTCACAAATGGTTGACTTAATGCATATTTTGAAGTTATGGTTATAACCTGATATAAATGATGCAAGAAACACTTCATAAATGATGGTTGTAGATACATTTAAAAAGGTATTTCCTTGTAACTTAAGAAAGTATATGTTTTAGAGTATCCAAAATCCTCTAAAAAGAAACATACTAGGACACTTTTTATTAATATAAGTACCAAACTCTAAACCTGGCTCACATGCTGCAAGGGCTACTGGGAAGTCTTCACCTAAGAGTACGGTATTGCCCAACTAGTGGTAAGAGTCTAAAAGTTAGTCATGCTAAACCATAGGCTGGTAAATAATCCATCCATCCATCCATCCATCCATCCATCCATCCATCCATCCATCCATCCATCTATCCATCCACAACCCCTTTCCCCATTTTTTTTTCACCTAGGGTCGGGGTGTCACTTCAATGATGACAATCATCTAGAACCAAGATTCACACTGATGGGTGGCTAGCCCTCATGACTGTAGAGTGTAATAATGATGAATTCTTACTTGCTTCAAGAGCTGTAGAATCTGCCTTTTAATGTTGTACTTTAACCAATTTTTTTAAATGTACTATTTTAGTAAAAGAAAAGAGTTGCAAAAACTAATTCCTGGTATACTTAAGGTAACACTATTTCTGTACAAAAATGGAAAAGTTACTCAGGTGCTTTAGTAAATGCTGCTAGAGCTCTCCAGGAGAAATGTGTGGTTATGGATCAACACACAGTAATCCTGTAACAACAGTTTAGCATTCTAGTAAATCAACAGACCACCTCACTAGAAGATACAAAAACTATCACTCCACTGAAGAACCTTGGATTTAAGGATGAAACTGAGGCTTTCTTAGTGGCTTCCAAAATATATGCAGTGAAGGAAAACTAGCCTCAAGTGGTGTTGGCAAGCATGCTATCTACATACCTGACTAGGAACTCCCTAAAAGCAGTATGAACTTGGGAGGGGCTGATGTACATAGTATTAAAAATAATAAAAGAATAATTTAGCTAGGGCCATTGCATCACTTGAGATACATGGTTTCAAGTTTCACAGCTGGACATTCATTATGGATGTATTTGCAAGATTACAAATGGCTGCCTTAATGCATATTTCGAAGTTATGGTTAAAACCCAATGCAAATGATGGAAGAAATAATTTAGAAATACTGGTTGTAGATACAGTTCCAAAAAGCATTTGCTTATAACTCACAAAATTATCTGTTTTGAGAGTTTCCACAGATCTTCTGAAAAGTTACATACTTCAAATGATACTTATTAATGGTATACGTAGCAAACTCTAAATCTGACTCACATGCTCCAAGGGCTAATACTCACCTAAGAGTATATTTCTGCCAATATCCAGACAAAAATACCTTCTGAAATAGTTTGCTTTAAATATTCTATGCCAGGAAACTTAGCAAAGTGTTGCCTAACTAATGTTAACAGTGTTATATTTGTAAAAGCTAAGTTATGCTAAGCCAATAGGCTGGTAAATAGTCTTTATCAAAAGGTGTGACTATAGACTGTAATAGTATTGCATTCTTACTTGCTTCAAGAGCTATACAATCTGCTTTTTAATGTTGTACTTTAACCAGACTTGTTAAATGTACTATTTTAGCAAAAGGAAGAGAGTTGCAAGGCTTATTAGACTCAGAGAGTATGATTATATTAGTTAAGTCACAATATGTGTGCAAGGACAAAACTATTGGTAAAGAGTGAATCAAAGTAGTTTTTGCAAATCAGGGCAAAATAGATTGTCATGTAACACAAGCAGAAATGTAATTTATTTTAAGTAAACTGTCTTCTCAGTAGTTTTAGTACTTGACTTGACACATAATGTGATAATTGGTCAAGACTTTCCAAATTCAGAGAGCTTTGGGAAATGTGTGGGACAGACATTCAAGCAGATATGCTTCCACAGGTACATGGACAAAGCAAGGAAAATAGAATGGAATTAATCATCTCAAAAGGGCAAGACTTGGATCCATGTAGATAGGTTAGATAAACCTGACAGCAATCCCTACTAAAAGATTCTGGTAGATAAGCTAACAAAATAATTCATTACAGAAACAGAAAGGAGTGGGCCTATAGTTAGGAGTACCCTCAAAGAAGCATCCATTGAAACTAGAACAGAGACAGATGACTTTCAAATTGAAGAAACAGAGACAGAGACAAGGGAACTAGCAGAAAGTAATAAACATTTCCCTGCTACTCCAGTGGAGATATCCAGAAAGAAGCAGAAGTAACATTCTAAGAACAGCAAATAAAAGAAACACTGAAGTAGATATAACAAAATAGTCACTACCTTGACAGAAGAAAATTACTTTTCTGCATTATGCTTTTTTTAAGGAAAAGTTAGATAAAGGTTGAAAAAGCTGTTCCTGTCTTTGTAGAGGAGGAGGCTTCACCTTCTTCCTCAAGTCTAGCTAATGATTAAAGTAGTACTTACCTGGCAGATTTACAGATAAGTCATGTAATTTTTAAGAAGGCTTAGCTGGAAGACAGCACACTAAGTAGAGCTACAGGGAATATAACTATCATAGAATGGTAAAACTGAAGTATGAAATTAATTGTTCTACAGGATACTAATGAAAAAGAACAGATACTGAGCCAGCAATTGATGCCAAGGCATTATAGAATATTAGCAATAAAGCTGGCTCTTAGCCACACTTTAAGTGGTCATTTAGGGATGAATGAGACAAATGACTGAATTTTTGTCAAATTTTAATGGTCTGGTGCTATGACGGAAATTAAAAAAAACTTTTGAGCAACTTGCTCATAATATCATAAGACAGAACCTAATGTAGGATTTAGAAACTCTTTGATACCCTTTCATATAGTAACAATCCTGTTTGGGAAAAAAGCAATGGATTTCATAGGTACATCGGTGAAGTTGATTAGGATGCTCCAGTATGCCATGGTAATATTTAATTATGCAACAGAATATCCTGAGGCAATACACTTACAAAAAGATAAAGCCAAATTTATAGCTGAAGAACTAGTACTACTTTTTTCCAGAGTAAGTATCCTCAAGAAGCACTTATGGGCCAAGACACCCATTCATGTCTTCCAAGATAAAGCATGGACATTGTTAAACTTTGTAAAGCAGCTAAGGGCATGTATATATAATTCTCAAACAGATAAGTTAAAGGAATGCTTTATTAAAATCTTAAAGTGTACATTAAGGAAAACCATAGAATAAGCTGGAAAAAAATTGGGATCAACTCCTCCTGTATCTCCTCTCTGCCATCAGGAGGTACCACAAGCCTCATCTGGGTTCATGCCGTCTGAACTGCTATCTATGAGACTTACTAGATATAGCAAAAGAAAACACTGCATTGTAAGTGTGATACAGCCTTTTAGAGATCTAAAAACAGGTTAATAATAATAATAATAATAATAATAATAATGTCTATTATAAAAGAAGATATGGAAGGAGTGCGGGCAACACAACAAAAATTTATAATAGAAATGCATAGCTTAGAGAGATCTAGCAGAGGACCTATTGCCAAAACAAGAACCTTTTAAAATTAAACAGAAGAATAAAGTGATATAACCTAGAAAAATGAATCAAGAACAGATATGTTACATAAATGTGCTGAAGCACTGGAAAAACTGAGGTATTTTGTATTGAGCATGTCTGCAGAAGACGTTATGGTCCCCACAAGATATCCCGAAGTTAAAATAGGTGAGACATTATCAAGGTTGAAGGGGTTAAGGAGTTTATACTGATAAATAAGGATATATTTTTAGAGTTGTCTGGCAAATCCATAATCCAGAATGACTGCATAACTCATGTAACGTGAGTTATGCAGTCACAACTCATGTAACATGGTGGCGGTACCTGGAGTGCATATCAAGGGTGTGTGTGTGGGGGGGGTAATATGAAAGCTAGCATTACTGTTAAGTGAGTGCAGGTCTGTGAGGGAAAGTGTGTGATTTTCAATGAGGAAGCAGTAAGAGATCCAGACAAAACATGGCTGAGATTGTTGAATTGAGAATTTAAATCACTAGTACTGCTTGAGAATGGAATATTTATGAGTAACAAGGTTAGAAGGAGTCTCCAGGGACTGATAAGGAACCCTGCTAACTTAGATACATTTCTGCCAGCAGTGTTGGATAAATTGTTGTCCTGTGTTTGACAAGCTATTCTATGTAGGGAAAGTTAATTATCTTTGTGAGAAATGCTAATTAAAGTTGGAGGCACAAGAATGAACTGTGCTTCCTAAAAGTACTAAAGTGTTTTTGGAAAAGCAATATGAGAGCATGTCAGAAAGCAATAACCTGAAAGCTTACGCATTTAGTAATTTGACTGCTCGCTTCCTGGAATAATTGTTTATAATACAGGAGCATCTGAATTTAAGTTGTTCCTAAGGCTGAAGACATGCGTATTTTATTTTGTCCCTTTAAATAAATCTAAGTTTTGAAACCTACAAAGCTGAAAGCTGTCTCTCAGACTAATTTACTACTGTATGCTACAGAATTGCTATCAACATGTGAGCTGCTGCTATTACATTTTAATGTCATTAAACTCAGAATGCAAAATTAATAAAAAGCAGCTCTAGAGAGTTATTCCAACATTCAATTTATTAAAAATTACAAATTTAGGACAGTGCTTTTCTCCTTTTGCATGGATTCAGCATTTCATCAATCAATCATTCACTTAGAGGTATTACATTTAAATTCTAAGGACCAATCAATTGAGAACATAATTTCATTTCTTAAAGTAAAAGTACAGAGAAATTTTAAAAATATCCATCCATCCATCCATCCATCCACAACCCCTTTCTCCCAGTTTTGCATATGAGATTGGGGTGTCACATCAAGAGTGACCATCAACTAGTGCCATTCTTCACACATCTAGGTGGCTAGCCTATTGTATAAAAAAAATCAAATACAAATTTATTCCAAGTACACAAGTGAACCCAAATATGGCAGACTGCTCCAGTTCTTCAAATTTCTTTATTCACAAAGGTATGAGCACTTTCGCAGGTTATACTGCTTCATCAGATACAAACAAGAATAAAAAAGACTGCATTAAATACTCTAATAAACAAATCACATGATGCATTTCAGTTAATTCTAAAAAGAGACACAGTCCTAACAATACATAGCATTATGCACACTAACTAAAAAACATATAAAATGAATAAAAACAATATGTCTAATATGTGCATAAACTCCTTTTAAAACAGTAGCTACACAAATACTCTATACTAGGTACTGCTGCTTCATTTGCGTAGGTGCCCACTCATTAGTTTAGATTTATTGGACACCCATCATTCAACCCCATGCCCATAGTCACTTCTGAGCCTGATTATCCATTTGGCTTCTAGTTGTTCAGTAGTATTTCTAATATCCCCACATCTAGTATTGTTAGGACTGTGTCTCTTTTAGAGTTAAGTGAATAAAGAGATTTGAAGAACTGGAGCAGTCTGCTGTTTTTGGGTTCACTTGTATACTTAGAATTGTTTGCTTGTTTATTTTAAGTGAGCCCGAAACTTGGAGAATCGTGGTGGTTTGTGTTTTTTTACAAATGCAAATTTAGATTAATATAATTGTATGCCCTTAAAATCTATATAACAATTCAAAAAAGACCATAGACTGCTAATAATTAATTTGGTTTTTAAGACTAGTTTAGTAGATATAACTTCTTTTAAACTTGTAGCATATTTAGTTGCCAATTTGACCTGCCAAAATGAGGGTATCTTTTTACTACCATCTGAACTACCTGTGGTGGGGGATCCACAAGCTACCGGTTGTTAGCTCTAAATTTACAGTCTTTTCACACACTACACTTATCTGACCTTTTGAAGTAAAGAGTTATACATGGAGCACAAAGGATGTTGTATGCATAAGTTTTTGTCAGAATGTACTGCATTTCATATAGGTATAACCAGGAGAAAGCTGAAACAAAAGGTGATGGATCATTACTATTCCGTTAACAGAAAAGACGATTATAGTGTCTTTCATAGACAGTCCATTAAATGTGCTGGTTTTAAAAAAATATGCTTTTTGGTGTTTGAAAGGATCTAAGTCAATAAGATGGGTGGTGATCTTATGTTGTTTTAAAAATAATAATGAAAATGATAATCACAATTACAACAGTAATTATTCTGGCAGCTCAAACTGGAAGGTAAATACTCCCTGAGTTTAACTGAAGTTATACCAATTTGAAAAAGTATGAAGCTAAACTAATTATTAATAATCAAAGTTCTCTCTGAATAGTTAATAGTTACAGAATTGTAATGCTCTAAATGTGCATGCATTTTTAAAATTTTCATACGTACAGCATTTATTTAACCTTTATGTGTATTTTACTTTAAGACAGAGGGCTATACTGCAAACTGATTTGTGTAGTTTCATTTATTGTATTTATGTATAATCTGATTAAGTTAATGCTTGTCTGATGTAGTTCTGAATTCATGTAAAAAGACAGAGTTAACTTCTATTAGTAATTTTTATAAAACAACTTGTCTGAGTGTTCAGTGTTGACCTTATATACTTATATCTGTATTTATATCTATTATCTATAAATCTCTATATATAAGATGATGCGGCGGTACGGCGGTAGCATTGTTACCTCACAGCAAGAGGTTCTCCCGTTTGATTCTCGGCTGGGCTTGGGAGTGCCTTCTCTGTGGAGCCTGCATGTCCTCCCCCTGGTTGGGTAGCATTCGAAAGACATGCATGCGTAAATGGGCATGCCTTCATTGAAGGTTGGGCGTTGAGCTGGCACCTTGGCGTTTCCTAAAAATCTACTGCCAATCATTAGCGGATTCACTGTGGTGACCCCTTACAGGGAAAAGCCGAAAGACAAACAACAACATCTATAAATCTCTATCAATTTATCTATTTCTATATGGTTACTGTATACCATGTCAAATGGACAGGTTGTTCACAGGTATTTCTGGTTTTGGAAGTGCAGGATTAAGTGAAAAATGCAACACTGAATGCTGCTTTTACTGAAGTGATGTGTATGGACACACTAAGTGAAACAATTCGGTAATGCTGACACTATCAGATATAACAAAAGGTTCGACATTTGGGGTCACAGTGGGTGTACACGTTTTTGTGGATAATAGTTAGAGTAAGGGTTTGGAAAGGGCATAGATATTCTGTTGTGTATGTACTGATGTGTGAGAAATGTGAGTGCATATCATGTTTAGTGTTAGTTTTAGGCAAAGGATTTTTAGTAAAGTAATATGTAGGGTTCAAGGAAAACTGCTCGTACAACAGGATAGTGATCATGATAATTTATTGAAGAAGGCAAACAACTTCTGGTTAAGCGCTTTCGACTGTTGACCAGTCTTCATCAGAACAAGTAACATATATCGTCCCAAAGTTTATATACATCTCCTATACAACCTTAATTAGTAAAGAACTTAATTGATAAAAAAACCGCCAAAAAGTTTAAAGACACATTGCAAAAATTCTCTAAAAGCAATGTTGTGTTTCCTACCATAAAATCAGAATGTATCAATCAATTATACACATACAATAAAATATATGCTTTGTATATATGCAAACTAAAATTATACAACTTCAATTCTATCAATATGATCTGGATATAGTAGTGTGAATGCAGTTACCTTATTCTGAACAAATAATCGCTGTATCAGAAGAATAATCCTAAAGATTATTCTAATGCTAAAAAAGGTTTAATACTTATAAAATCATTGAGACCAGGAGATCTCGTTGAATCCGTTAGGATTTGCCATTTGCTTTCACAAGCGGCCAATTTCATTTTCCAATCCCCCCCAAATGGTAAAACATCTATCTGTTCAACAATGGAAAATAAAAAACTATGGTCTTCACCTTTATCCAATATGTGCCTATACAATGCATTTTTTGTGTCGTGTTTGCCTATTTTGTACACATGTTCGTAAATACGTCTATTCAGCTGTCTCTCTGTCTTGCCTATGTAATGGGCATTGCATGAATTACAGACTGCCAAATAGACGACCTGTTTTGTTCTACAGTTGCCGCATTTACTTTCGATGGTGGTGTGGCACAAATCATTAAGATGGATTAACCTGTTGGGGTTAATATATTTACACTGTTTACAGTTTCCGCATTTGACTGTACCCTTAAGTGTGCCATGTCTTTGTTTTTGTGCAATGTTGTTGGCTTTTTCCAATAACTTTTTTAAATTGGGGGCTGTTTTATAAACACATCTTGGTTTTGAACCCAATAACTCTTCCTTATCCAAGACCCTGAGTGTTGTCCAATGTCTTTCTAATATTTCCTTTATAATATGTATGGTCGGAGTGTACATAAGTACACAAACCCTGCTTGATGGTTCATTGAGAATCCCTTCTTGTTTATCCAACTGATACAAACCTAAAAGAGGTGGATATTTACTACCCCATTCGTTGTATACATAACTAATAACTTCCAAGACCATCTTTTCAGGATAGGCTCTACTCAAAAACATTTCCTTAATGGTGTTAAGCTCCTTTTCCAAAATGGACTTGTTGGATGACATTCTCGCTACACGTACACATTGACCTTTTATGACATTATGGAATACATGAGGAGGATGGTTACTACTATAGTGGACGTAATCATTGGAAAAAGTGGGTTTCCTGTACACCCTAGAGGTGAACCTATGATTGTCGTGACTCAAAAGTACGTCCAGAAACGATATTTCATGATAACTATATTCATGGGTGAATTGCAAAAAATCCACTGTCTTGTTTAGGTACTCCATGAATTCTTGTAATCTACTCTCAGAGGCCTTCCATAGAATAAAAATGTCATCCAGGTATCTAATGTATAGTGTGATGTCTTTGTAGAAAGTACTTTTAAACACATACTCCGATTCCCACTCTGCCATGACCAAGTTCGCGAAGATGGGAGCACTAGCTGCTCCCATCGCCACTCCCTTGGTCTGTCTAAAGAATTCACCTTGAAAGGAGATGTAGTTGTGATCTAGCACCAGTGACATCATGTCACAAATGAGGCTGATTTTCTCCCAAGAGAAATCGGTGTATCTAGTAAGACTTCTTTCAAAAAATTCTAATCCTTCTGTCTTGGGGATGCTGGAAAAGAGGTCTACTACATCCACTGTTAAATAAATCAGGTTAGTCTCCCACAAATCATTAGTGATGGTACCCAAAAACCTCCAAGAGTCCTTGATTATGTGGGGGATACTGTCGTAAACATTTTTTAACCAGCTGTCAATCAGTTTCCCTAATCTGAATGTTTTTGATCTAGAACCAGACACAATCGGTCGGAAGGGAGGTTGGGCAATAGATTTGTGTAACTTGGGAATACCAACCATCTTGGCTAGAACAGGATGATCCTCTTTCACAAAAGAATAAGTGTCGTTGGATATCCTGTTGTCAATAAGGTATTCCTCAATGATGAGATCTATGCGTTTATGACCTATATTAACCTGGTTCAATGAAATGTTTTCGTAATTGCCTGAATGGTGGAGAATGTTGTATATCTCCTGATTGTAGTCTTCAGTGGAGAAGATGACAGCCCCACCTCCTTTATCAGGTTTCATGATCCTGATGTTCCTGTTGTTCATGAAATCTGATAAGCATTTTCTTTCTTTGCTAGATAGATTGTCTGTGAAGTAATGGACCTGATTTTTCATCTTATGGTACGTCCAATATACGTCACTGCAAACCAATTGCTCATAGTTGTGGACATGTGGGTTAGAAGCCGGTATGTAAGTGCTTTTTTTAGTAAGAACTGACCCGGCTGTGTCTCTGGCTCTGATGTTGGAATCCGGATTGTTGTCAAATAATAAAGCCAGATTCAACTTCCTAACATATTTTTTCACTTCCTTAATGCAATCGAATAAATTCCATCCACACATGGGTATGAACTTCATACCTTTACTTAGCATTTGGGCACTGATGTTGTCTATCGCTACGGTGGTGTAATTGTACACCTTGAAACCATCATGTACAACAATTCTGGGTTTAGTGTCGTTGTCTTGTGGTTCACTCAAATAAAAATCTTGTGTCATCATATCCTTAGAGTTGTAAGAATGTCTCATCGTAGAGGTGTTGTCAAATATAAAATTGATGTGTGCGTTTATGGTCTTACCAGGCGAATCTAATTCTTGTGCCAATATTTTGAGACCCTCCAAGCTGGGTAAAACCTCCCCCCCTGAAAATTTTCTTCCTTATGAGATTTCTTGGGTTCCCTTCTTCCAGTTGTATAATTGTTGTGCGTATCAGGATCCTTATGGCTTGGCCATATGTATGCTCTATCTTTCTTATAGGCTTCGATGTCACGTTGAATTTTCTTGTTTTTCCTTTCTACTATATTATGGGCATTATTATCAGCAAGGGAATACTGTTTCGTATACAAGTCATTTAAACCATCGAAATCCTTGTGTTGTGTAATAGTAAGATTCATATGTTCTAAATCGTCAGCTAACATACTTAATTTTTCATCTAAATGTTTTATCAATAATTTCATATACTCATATCCAAACCCTTCAAATAGTTGGTTGAAATCTTTCTCTACCACAGATGTAAATTTTATCCCTAAAGGTAGTTTAAAAAATCTTAAGCCTTTCGGCACAATTTTAAGCAAAACACACTTGGATAAGTAACTGCTATCAATTTTGGCATTTTTGTATGCCGTTAGTTTTTTACCATATTCAAAAATATATTCCTTTAATGGAAAAGTGTTACTATCAATATCCCGTTTATGCCCATTGGTATGCCTTATATCCGAATCAAAATAATCATTGCCATCACTCAAAAAATGCTCAAACAGGAAATCACCATTAAAAACATAGTCTTTTGTATTCTTTCTGCCAACTATGTTAGCAGGATTACATTTGCCATTATGATTGGATCTATTTGGGCTTTTGAGGCCCCGCTCCGTATTGTGAATAACAGTACCTTTATTGTCCTGAACCATCCTGGTTCGACTGCTGGTGTCGGAAATAGCTTTCGGTCGGGCACCTCCATAGTGCTTGTCCATCCACTTCCTACAAACGCTGTAATCGAAAGTAAAATCATGATCCGTGTTGTCGTGACGTTCACTTAATAAAAAATCCTCGTCGGTATGGGATAGATCTAAAACCCTGTTACTAACCGCCCTGCCGTGTTCTAATAAGTCCACATTGACATTGGAAGCTGAAATATTGTCAAAGACACCATCCGTTTCTTGTAACACTTTCGGAAATCTACGGTCTGGTGTGCTGACCTCACCGCATCCTTGCGGTTTCAGATCAAAACTTTGCACATGCGCGGTACCTCTCTTACGTTCAACCTGAACGTCTCCTTCCTCATCCGAATAGACAGGAACCTTGTGAGCTCTGACGAACTCCGAAGAAGCACAAGAATTGGCTTCTTCCAATTTTTTAACATTGTTAGAGCTGGAAACCAGTTCGGAAATGAGAGTTAACAATTTGTGCACCTCACCCTGAAGTGCTGTGAGGTCGGCTCTCAATTCGATTATACCATCCCTTGACAATGAAGCAGGCGCTTCCATGTTCTCAGCCATCCACACAAAACTTTCCACAAAATAGAAGAACCAGACAACTCAAGAACTGAAAAGATGGTGAGTTCAAGGAAAACTGCTTGTACAACAGGATAGTGATCACGATAATTTATTGAACAAGGCAAACAACTTCTGGTTAAGCGCTTTCGACTGTTGACCAGTCTTCATCAGAACAAGTAACATATATCGTCCCAAAGTTTATATACATCTCCTATACAACCTTAATTAGTAAAGAACTTAATTGATAAAAAAAACGCCAAAAAGTTTAAAGACACATTGCAAAAATTCTCTAAAAGCAATGTTGTGTTTCCTACCATAAAATCAGAATGTATCAATCAATTATACACATACAGTTTTCCTTGAACTCACCATCTTTTCAGTTCTTGAGTTGTTTGGTTCTTCTAATATGTAGGGTTGAGTTTAGGGGAAGGGTTAGGGTTACCATACATGATGAGGTGGACCAGGGGATAGAGGATGCTAGTAGTGACCCTTCATACTTTAGACAGCCTGAGAAAAGATATGATTAACATATTTAAAGTATAAAATATTGCTACTAATGAGCTTTTTATCTTGTAGCTATATTTTCATTTTAAAATAAGTTTTATTCATTTGTAATGAAGTACTTTATTTCTTCACTTGAGACAGTTTCTTCAGTGACCACTTTTATGTTAGTATGAGTTGTTTTGCTGGTCATCTGCATAAAAGCAAATTTATTTGGAATATGGGCACCTGTATTACTAGCTGATTCCACTGCATCTGGGATATATACTGGGGCCATTATACTCTGTGATGCAGAGCAGCAAACTGGAATGAATTTTTAATACAGCAGAGTTAATGAAATAATAAAATTCACAGTAATATTATTGAAGCTAGAGCCATCACTATCTATTATAATTAATGTTTTCAGGAAAGCTTTGGAAAGAATATCCTCCCATCAGGATTAACTGAATCATGGGGACCATCTTGATTAACAGATTCAGGGTGTTTACAGCAAATGTAAATAAATAAGTAAAGCAATACATTTATTGAAATCAGGAAGCTTGTTTTTAGCAGTCATGCACTGATGCTGGATTGTAGGTTTAATCTATGTATATTCCGTCCCTTTATTTTATTTTTTATTTATTTATCCTTTGTTAACCATGTTTGTCCCACTAGGCTAGTAGCCTTTTGTAGGGGAGACCTGAGTTGGTATTTATACTACTAGGGAAAATTCTGCAGGGTACCAGGGAACCCTTTTGATAAGTGCTATGGGATGTTTTACATCCAGCTAAATTCCCATGAACTCTAGAAGGCGAGACCTCAATTTAAGATCTCATCTGTAAATCAGCACACTAAGGAGTGCCAAGGAGTGCCCCCCCCCCAAGTTGCATTACATTGTCAGCAATCCATTCATCTGGACAGGGAAGAGAACCCACAAGCTTCTGGTCTTCTAGTAGAAAGGTGAGTGTGTCACTTCTTGAGACACAATGACATTACTAAACTTACTATAACAGTCAAATGTCCTTCTTGCTATACTGAAAGATAAGTTCAGATTGTCATTACACAGTATGATCTTAATTATGGTGGTGACCATACTACTCAACCTCTTAGACCAAGAATTCTGGACAAAGCCATAAATATGGGTGAGAAAGGCCCAAAAATAGGGACACTTTTTAAATATTGCTCATACAAACTTAGAAAGTTTATAGAATGGCAGGTTTTGCATTGGCATGAATTTTTTGAATGGTATGAAGTCTGAAATTCAAATCTCTGCCATTATTTTTTTTTACTTTAATGCTTAATGATTTGCCAAAGATTTGCCAGAAAACTACAATTTTATGAGAAACAGGCCAAAAATATGAGGCATAAATCTGGACATGTGAAAATCTGTGACTGTCATGAAGTAAGTTTCAAGATTTCAGAAGATCTGCCCTAAGACTCTGACTCTTTTAAAGCTGAAGGACCTCTAACTCTGTCTTTCCAAGATGCCATTCCCTGGCTGTTGCATACATGAATCTTTTAAAGATAGCAGTGCTGGCATCTTATGAGGTGAGGACCTGAGTCCTTTACTGTTACTATAAAACAAATAAATAAAAAAAAGGCAATGGCATGTGTCTTTGCAGGTTAAAACAACTAGTAATACAAAAGAAAGCTCACATAGCATATCACTGGTTAGATTAGTGAAACCAGGTTCAATTACAAAGAAGGACTTCACCAAAATAAATAGTTTCAACCGCCAGTTGGAATGTCCAAAATTGTTTTTTAATCAATAGATTATTATAAAAAACACAATAAAAAACACCTAAAAACCAAGTGCAATAGAGGTTTAGCACTTTTGTCTTATAAACTTCAGGACTTCATCAGAGCCAGTTTAAATATGATTAATTGTAATTAAAAAATATATCATGTGATCAGTCTCAAACTACCATATTGTGTCAATCTTCCAGCTGCAAAAAGTTTTTACATAGGAAAAAATAGAAAGAAAGTTTAGAAAAATGATCTATGATAATACCTACAACATTAGTTTGGAAATGCTAACAATACTTTCTACAAGCACACTCTTAAATGTAGTGATTTTGGGAGGTTTAATTTTGGCAGTGTTGAAGTGTTACAAAAGAACGTTGGGGTAACAATGGGATACATTCTTAGAACTCAAAGAACTAATGTGGCAATTGCATTTAAATGCAGCCACCCTCACCCCCTGGTATAAATGAGCATATTTCTATTGCCCCGGCATTGAAACTGCTTGCATTAAAATTATAACATTTACTAAGGATGTGTATAATTAGTGCAAAGTGATTTCACATACTTTTTGATACTGATAAATGATGTTCTTATATACTGTTTGGTTTTACAACACATTTATTAGATTAATAAATAAAAACACACATGTCCACAGAGACTACAACTAAAGTTCTTAGCTTATTTTGCAGTAATATGAATAATCCCAATGAAAGAATAATTTTCAGGACTTTTGTTTTATTTCAGTCATAAAACTTCATCAGAATAACTACACACAAAATCTTTAAACTTAAACAGGAAGACATTATACAAGTGGTTCAGGTTTCTCACCATGTCTGCAGGAGGACTGATGAGCTCACAAGTTTTATTTTCTGAACCAGACATAACAGAACTCCAGCAGTCAGTTGGAAACTGTATTGGTCCAGCAGTTAATCCAACAATTTGAGGAAATTACTGGTCCACAGATTAATGCTGTTTCATTGAGGAGAAACGACGGAAGTAATATATCTCCATTAAGGCAACCCTTTGCTGAAACTTGTATTCAACCTACTAGTTCAAATAAAAAACAAAATAATGTGAATATTAATGTTTGCCATTCAAGACATGTAACCAACTTATCTGAATGGTTTGAAAGTGGACCAAGATAAAGAGGTATGCAGCAAATGGATAGCAAAAATAATCTTGCACAAAAAATGGATGAATTTGACTATAAATTATCTAAAGTAAAAAAAAAAAAACTTCAGTTAGAGAATGCCTATTTTGCAGAGTGCATCAAAGAACAACATGGTCCTAAAGGCCTGAGGGTTTGATGATTCCCTACAGGGCTTATCAAAGACTCCCCTCTGCATCAGAAATTACTAAAAATGTTCTATCCCCATTGTTTTGAATATATAGAAACATTGAATATAACTGCAAACGTATTGACCAGTTAATTGCTGAAGTAACAGCTTTGGATAATCTAATTACTCATGACCTGTGTTTTGAACAGGTGAAATGCAGCCATGGTTGTATTTTTACAAGTATTGACAATTAAATCCAGTTGATAAACAGAAAAATGAAAATAAAATTAAAAAGGGACAGGCATCAATATGCCAATACTACAGTGTACCCACAACCCCCACCTTCATAAAATTGGGGTAGCAAGTATAGTGGAAATGAATCACATTTAGTTTTTCAACAACATACCAACAGAGAGATGAATTCTATAGGTCCAGCTGCTATGCCAGTCCCTTTAGAACAACAAAAAATACAACATCGAGAACCATTACGGAGATCTGAATGGATGAGAGCTATGCTGAATTACAATTATAATTACAGTCAATTGAGGGCAAGAATTTGAAATAACCAGTCCCAAGGAACCAATCACACCACAAGAATCGACATCAGAGGAACTAGAAATAGAAGTCACTTCACATAGGAGTCATAATTACTCTATGTGTCTTATAGGAAATATGGATTGCAAACTTTTCACAAGAGGTCAGACTTTTGTTCCAACAAGACTGGCAAACATAGACAGGACAATAATGGACTATTTACTAGGAAATTGAATTTTAGACTATTATTTGATGACATGACTGAAATTGCTAACACACTAAGAGTTTCAAGTACATTTAGTCCTCCTATACAACCCACAATATCCCTTTTTGATAAAGTTAGACCTGAGGAATGCTTTAACTCATTATGGTAAGAATTGTAATAATGTTGTGTTAAAGAATATAATTGATGATGAAGAGAAACTTCTTAGTGATTTATGCAAACTTAATTTAATAATCATGAAACCAGACAAAGTGGGTGGGCTGGTGATTATGACCAAGGAAGATTATTCTTCTAGAATGTCAAAATTATTAAATAATCATTAAATAACATAATTCTTGACTGAGTTGAACATAGCATATAGCAGAATCAAAAAATGAATTAAGTGATGTGTTTATAGACCATCAGATTGAACAGAATGAATTCACTTCTTTGAGAACCTTATACCCCATTGTCCCAAAATGTTTGGTATTCCCAAAATACATAAAGATTTGGATGACCTTCCAATGAGACCAATAGTAGATACCTGAGGGTCCATTATTCACCCTATAGTCACATTTATTGATGAAAGGTTAAAACAACCCATTGCTCAGGAGCCCCAGATTTGTAGAGACTCTTGGGACTTTTTGGTAAAGATTAATGACTTAGAATATGATGATAATTTACTATTTGTTACCATTGATGTCTGTGATTTGTGATACACCACGATACTGAGCTATCATGGTTCACTGAGTATTTACATCAAAAATGGATACCACAACACCAAATTAATTTGTTTGAAAATCTACCAGACATTGTATTAAAAACAACTTTATTATGTTTGAAAAGAAATATTATTTACAGAAAAATGTTGCTATTGGGTCACCATGTGGGGAATTATTAGTCAATATTACAATGAGAGAAAATTTACTTATTTTGTACTAATTATATGAAACACTGTAAACTTTATGCACATTTCCTTGATGATATTTTTATTGCATAGAATGGTAGTATTGTAGATTTGAGGGGCTTTATTGAATTTATTAATCAAAGTACAGAATTTTTGAAATTCACATCTGTTATGACAAGTCAGAAATATCATATCTTGATTTTAACCTTTGTAAGGGTAAGGAGAATAAGAAATTTTCATTGAAAATTTATTGTAAAAAAAACTTTTTCTAATATCTACTTATATCACACCAACTCCTATCCCCATAGCCAGAAAAAGGACATAGTTAAAGGTCAGCTCATGAGAGCAGTCCATATGGTTTCTGACTTTGAAAACTTTTTGAATGAGTGTATGCATATAAAAGAGATGTTTATAGCAAGAGACTATCATTTGACATTGGTAAACCAGTTAATGTATGAGGTAGTCAATAACAGGAGATAGGATTTTACACCCCATTGTTAAGTTCTAATAATTCATTTACTGGAAGAACAAACATTAATGTAAGCATGAATGATAGCCCTGACCATCTGAATAGGATGAGATAATAAGAGAAAGATATAAGCCATTAAGGACTCCATGATTATTAATTTTAGCTTTGACAGTCTTAATATTAAGAATACCTTAATGAAAAACTGGGTCGATTTGTGAGGCAAAAACTGAGTGATAGACCAAATGTTATACATAAAAGGGGTTGTAATTTAAAAACTATATTGGATAGGGCAAATAACGTGAATGGTATTGCTAATAGGAAAACTAGAATGAGCAAATGTGGCCATTGTTCCTTTTGCTCTTTCATAATGGTTAGAGAAATGTTTCAGATCAATAACATGAAGTTTAATATAAAAGGAATTTATAATTGTGAAATGGCTGGAGTAGTGTATGCCGGATTATATAACCATTGTTAATTTTTTTTTATTGGTAAAACTGAACGGAGGTTAAAAAAAACAATATGAGAACACACTAATAGCATTAAAAAGAAAAAAAGAGACTAATGCTCTAGCAAAACATATTATAGAATTCCCATACCACTGGTTTAAGTTTATTGTTATTGAGAAGTTTAATATAGAAGAAAGGGGAGGTCCTTGGTTATTATTACTTGAAGTATGTAAATTGTACTGGCAGATGCATTTGAATGTGAATACTTGTATGGGCTCAAACAATTACCTTTTTATTAGCTGTTTTCTTAAATTAAAAGCTTTGGAAAGATAGTACAGTTTCTTTAATAAATTATATTAGCTGTATTTACCACTTATTATAAGTAATGATTTCATAACAACAAAAATATTGTCATAGAACAACTAGTGCATTTGATCAAGTGATGTTTCAGTTAAAAAAAAAGAAGAGCAGCTATTCTTTTGGATATAGACCTTTTGCCCTTTTTAACTTAGTCTTATTTTTGTGTATTATCTGTGAATTTTATGTGAGCATTACTATTTTATACTATTTTATAACATACACAATATCATTAATGAATATTATAAACCATGACTTGATAGGACTTATGTCCCTATATTAAAATGATAATAGCTTCTATTTGTTGAAAACAAAGAATGAGGAGTTGATACTCTTAATGATTGGTTAGAATCTTGGTTCATACTGATAGGTGGGAAAACGAGCCAGTGATGGTTTACTAACTACAATCTGTGATAGTCTATCAGTTGTATGATGGCTGGTTTAAAATTGACGGCTTTGACCTTCTGCATTAAAATTATTGGTATTGTTATTAAAATCAGTGATTGGTTGAAAAAGAGTTTTCGGTATGTTTTAAAAAAAATGATTGGTTAAATGAAAGGATGCCAAATTCCTTTTTAAAATGTTTTCCTATTTATGTTTAAAGATTTTATGTGTGGTTATTCTGTTGAAGTTTTATAACTGAAATAAAACAAAAGCGCTTAAAATTATTTGTTCTTTGGGATTATTCATATTACTGTGAAATAAGCTAAGAGCTTTAGTTAAAGCTTTAGTCAGAGTCTCTGCTATTTATTAGTTTGGTTTATTTTTCACTTTTTAAATTTATTAACTTGGCACAATATGATAGGGTGAGACTGATAACATGATATATTTTTAATTGATTTAAACTGCTATTTTATACGAAAATGAGGTTATGATGAAGTCCTGAAGTTTATAGGATGAAAGCACAAAATCTTTATTACACTTGGTCTTTTGCTGTTTTTCATTGTGTGTTTTACAAAAATCTATGGATTAAAAAAAGAATTTTGGATATTTCAACTGATGGTTGAAACTATTTATTTTGGTGAAGTCCTTCTTTAGAATTAAACCTGTTTTGAGTGATCTAGCCAAGGATATATGCTATGTGAGCTTTATTTTGTGTCACTGTAAAACATCCAATTCAGTTTATGTCATTGGACCCCAATTAATGCTAATCCTATTGTGGTCTCCTGATTCCTTTAATATTGTTGTGCCCCATGATTCTACTAAGCTTCCTAAAGCCTCCTGATTTATCCATTCCTGTGAGCCCCTGAACCACTTCTGCTTGAATTCTCTGATTGCTAATTGAGTTTGGCCATACAGACAGTTTGACTAGATTGTATCACAGGTCTTTCATTATATATGTACAGTATTAACAGTTATGTTTGAGCATACAAGGCTTACCTTTTTTTTCTACTTTTCTAGTTCACCTTTAGAGGTTGACAAATCTGTCCCAGGTCAGAATATGAAAATGCAATGCTGTTCACCTATGTTGTCTCAGGACAAGGAAAGAAAAGCAGCTGCCTGCATCAAATCCTACTATATAAATTAATTAGTTTGGGGATGGGGTTAGCATAATGGTTAAGGTGTTTCCTCACTGACACAAAGCACAGGGTTTGATTCTCACTTTGCAAAGCACAGCTAGGCTCAAAAAGACTCCCTGGGGCGGTTAACCTGGTAATTGCCTATGAATTTGCATCCCCAATAAAAGATGAGATGAATAGAAAACAAATAAATGGTAGAGTAGTGTAGTCACAAATTCTGACTGTAGCTGTTGTCACACAAAGAAAACATTGCAGTGATGTCCATAACTCTCAACTATCCCTGATTTTAATTCCTTTTAAAACTGTTGACTTTTGGAACAAAGTGGTGAATTATATTAAATAAATAATGACAATAATTAGAGTTATAGACTGTTTTTACTTCAGAAAAATGTATATTAAGTCACATTTTCTTCTTCTTCTATAAATGCCTCATGATAATAGTCCTATTATTTTTAAAGCATCTGTTGAGATGTGTCTCTAATTCATTTGGGAGCTATGGTGATGTTGCAGTGCCAGGAAGAGTCAAGGTTTCTTCTGGTTGAGCACATCCTGCAGGTAATCAGAGTGTGAATTCCTGAAGCAGGCTTATTCCACTAAATATATGAGGATGTACTCTGTACATAGCTATAGCAAACACAATTGTCCAATAATGGTAATGTATTTGTATTTCATTTACTATTATATACATAAATATACTCTGGTAACTATTCTGTGGTCAGACCTTGTCATTGTTACCTTCCCACTATGTCAAAAGCTCCCATAGCAGAACTAAACATTGGGTTTTATTATTGAAGTTCTGCAAGGACAACTGACAACTTATGAACTGAAGGCTGCAGTAAAAAGCATTTCTGACCCCATTTATTTGTTATACTGCACTGAAGGTATCATAACAGCACAAATGTACAGGAAGAGTAATTTTGCCTGGTTTAAAATATAGAAAAGTGCCTGATTTTCACAAACAAATTTCAAATAGTTAGAGGCATATTGGTGTAGTACAAATGGTATATCTACATGTGATTGAAATTACATTCCCTAAATGTCAATTGCTCCAAAGCAAAACAAACTTTGGCACATAATGGCAGCCTCTATTCATAATAGGAAGTCACTGCTGATATGATTTCTAAGTGCATATTGAATCTTGAGATTCTATAGTAGAAAGTGGGCAAATGTATTTTAATGACACATTGACCCATATACCATTTATCATTCAGTATTTATAAACAGACTGGAGGAGCAAATCATGGAAATTTTCTTCCACAGTACATGTGGGACGGTTTGCTGAATGTTGATGTGATCTTGGTGGATGACATTTGCTCAGGGACTGTAACTGAACCATAACTGTTAGCTTATGAATTTACAAATCAATTTATCTGCCATTTGAAGTTTTATCTTTTGTTGCCTGGAAGGTGAGTTGCTATTGGAAGGTGTTTGGGAAAAACATTTTAAGTTTTAAATGTGTTTAATTAATTTGTGAATATTTTATTATGTAATACTATTGTTTGCAACAACTAATTTCTGAGACAAGATATAGTATCACAGGTAAAGCAAAATGCGGGGCCACTACTGCCAAGGCTGTTCATATATTTTAACATATCAAATTCATGGTAAGTCAAAAATGTAAAATTGATGGCTGTTTTCCATCATTAAACAACTTGGAAGGCTTATGAAAGTGTAATCTGAAGTAAAAAGAATTTCTGCAGTTATTTTCTATTTCTACATGCAAAATCATAATTCTTAAAAGAAGTGAGAGGCATAGAACTATCAGTTTGAATGTCTAAATGGGATTTTTATTTGTGAAGAAAACAATACTTTAAAAATAAAAGCACATTTCCTTGAGATAGCTATTATTATTAATTATTGGGCAACATAAAACCTGCCTTCAAAAGCACTCTAAACCTCTTTTACAACAGAGTTTACAGACTGATAACACTGGAAGCAGAACTAAAATGAACAATAAAAGGCTTGTTGGATTAAAAGAAGCATTAAAAAATACAGACACAATTTACTTTCCTTAAAAAGCATTTTCTTATGTACAGAATACAAAGTTGTCATCACATTTACATTTTGAGAGAACTTAAACAGCCCTAAGACTGCTTTTAGCACAAAAAAACAACATAAGGAGTGTTTGAAGAGAATTGAAGTATGTGACTGCTTTTAGCTATAAAATTAAAACTGTTCCAGAATTCTAGAAGGTTCAAAATCAGTGTAAGGTAAAAAATGAAATAATATAATGGCATTAAGAAATACTTTAGAACAAAGGCATTTTTATATATCCTTCTGTAGGGCTGAAGGCAAGAAAATATATTTTTCTATCACAGTATGTGACACTAAAGAATTAAGCCACCACAGGATTGCACACACAGTTATTTGACACAACCAAGTACAAATAATATTTTCTTACAAAGATTGTTCTGGCTAAGAGGTTACTTTATTATTCAGGCTTTCAAATTGCCTTTAAAAAATCATCTTTTTTCAGAACAATTCCATTTTCCTTCCTTGCCTTTAGTCAAAAAAGCATCATCACGACAGCTTTAGTAAAAGAACAGTGTCTGACTAATTCTTTTGAATCTCTGTCAAAGAAAAGAAAAAGTACTTTGAATGGATAAAAACAAAACTACTTGAATACTTAAAAGAAAACCTGAGGAAAAAAGAAACACCAAACACATCAGCTATCACTATACCTCATTGCTGAATTATGACTTTAGGGCAGTTTGCTACTGTATTTGCTATCATATTCATATTGTTCAAATTTAATGCACATTTTTAGTAATGTGCTAAGGCTTAAATACCTAAACAATAAAAATAATAAACGTGGGATGTTAAACATGCTTTACTAATGGGACATGACACAAAAATATTAAAAAAATGCACACTGCTACATCAAACCCCCTACTGTCACTGTTTACACTATACCGACAATAATGAAGAGCTACTCTACAATGAAAGAGGCAGGCCTTCACCCTGCACTGGATTTTGCAAAACTGTATTTCTTTCTTTTCTTTTTTTTTTTTCTGTCCTTGGCTTATATGAAAGAAGTCTGTTTTAGTTTTAACTAAATGTCTCAGTGATACTGATCTTTTTATCTATCGAGTTTAAATGAAATATTGTTTTTCCATGTAATGATGTCATGGACTTCAATCCAACTTCAGTTAAGTTGTCATGAAATGTTATACTGGCAATGATTAAAACCTATGAAAACTAAGACTATTTAGTTATATGCAACCTCTGTTGTTTTCATAGGTATTAATACCCATCATATTGTTTGACCCCCTTTACAGTGACACATCAGAAGTGGGCAAGTTAATGTGAATGATCTTTAACAACAATTCAATACTAACTGACAATAGTTTTCCACATTATATGTTTACATTTATTGTTTAAAAATTACCAATTTATCTTGTTTCAGCAACTGGAACATTAGAGGTATGAAGTCTGTATTCAGACATAAAATTATTCTAGATAAATGACACAGTCAGGGCTCTCACGTCCTTTCACTTCAAAAAATAAACACAGAGAAGGAAAACATTGTTTTTACAGAAGTACTGTACCAGGAAAGCCATAAATAATTATTGTATAGTTATTGAGAATATTTAACTGTTTTATATGAGTCAGTGACTGATGGAGAGAGAAACCGAGAGAGAAAAAAAAAGGTTTGTTGTAAAATGTATACTAGAACTAAAAATAGTTAACATATGCTTTTCTTACACTGACTATATGCACTATGTTAACAATCTGTTTAATAGTTAACTAATGTTAAACCTGTATCATCTTCTGGTATATTTACCTTGTAACCTCAGTTTAAGTATAAATCATTTAAATAGGCAAGAACAAATTCATCATCTAAAAATATAAATTTGACTCTTCTATAAAAATATATGAAAGGTCTTGGTGTAACATATGCTTGGAGAATTATCTATCCAGAAAGTGCTGATTGCATCCCTTCTTTCAGTACTTATTCCTCTTGAGGAAGCAGAGTAGATTATTTCTTAATTCAGAAATTAAAAGCAATCCATATAAAAGCAACAAAAATAGGGGTATCCTTTTGACTACATTTATAGAGAATGTACCCAACTATTATTAAGGGACATGAATGTGTATTATTCATGAAGACAACCTTTAAAACTAATTTTAAACTTAACAAAAGATAAATTAAAGAATGTCTTAAAGATGAGAATTAAAGGTAAAGATCTAAGGCCAGATGGTTTAATTATAGCTCCCTATTTAAATGTTAACACTTGAAGTGTCAAGTGTCGACAAGCCAAAAAAAAAAAAAAAAAAAAGACAGAAAACACAGGAGAAAGGTGAATGTTGAAAATCGCTCTTCTCCTTTATACTACTTTTTTTGCAGGGGGACAAATCCCCCTGTACCTCTGAACTTATATATAACAACTCCAAGATTGCCATATCTTGGAGAAATGTAAATAGTCCAAGAAATAGCATCTCGGACTTAATATATGTAAGTCCAGTCTTTCAGTCATTTAGTCTCTGTATTTTGGGACTTGCTCTAGTGGATTCCGACATTTCAAATGGTTATCATTAATTGTAGGTTTATGTATATTACTAAAGGATCAGCTGATGCCCGTATTGTCTTCATATTTTCAAGACATGATGCCATCTTCTGCCACCCGTTAAGTTAATCATACTCATATGCAGATCTAGCACATTACCTGACAACCCTGTACATTTTAGAAATATGTATTTAATTTATACATATACTAAACTATATGATAAAATACTGTCCAACAAAATTAAAACAATGATATTAAAAATGAAGACCAAGTCAGCTCTGTAATAATCAAATTTATCATCGATCAAACTAGAGCCTTGTTTATTTGCTGTCATATTTGAGGGTACTCTTGTCTATCTTAACTGACTATTGCCAATGACTTTCAAAAATAGTTTGGGGTGTTGCAATGTTCTTTTCAATGGCATGTAGTAAATAAACATGAATTTCCATAGGCTTTGATTAAATGTGTAAGGGCAATTATGTATAAACATCTGTCTACCACTTTTTTGATCAATAATACAACAGTGTCATCTTTTTCTGCAGGGAGAGGCACTAGATATTGTTTCGCGTTCACTTGTGTTACCTGTAACACTAACTGATGCAATAACAAGCACAGCAACAACTGCAACAGCAACAAAAAAGTTTCTTGTAAGCTCAAAATGTTTACAGATTACTGCCTTATCCTTGAAACAACGCCTGATAATTTTTTATCTTTCATACTGATTGTATTAAATTACTTAGCATAGGTGTTTGTCATAAAAACTCATTTGATAAAAAATAAAATTTTGTTTATGAAAAACAATCAGAAATAACTTTTGAGAAAGGGCATGGCAGCAATCCTTTGAGGAGTAAGAAATCAGTATGGAATAAACTATTTGTATGAGTTTATGCTTGGAATGATTTTAAATTGTCACAGCTTGATGGAATAAAAATCCTTACTGTGTGTTTTTTACCAATACATGTTGTAGTCCCTTCCACACAGTCAGTGGCTCACTAAAATATGAAAAAAAAATGTGCCAGCCTGGTGGCATAGAGTTATAAAGTGTTCCAAGTACAGCCTAGACAACCAAAGTTCAATTAGCAGCTTGGTTTCTGGAAAGGTGGATAGGCACATTATCCTTGGGGAGGGGCAGTTCTGGTTGCATGGTGTAGTGATTCTTTGGATG
>NC_056739.1:868868338-868948338 GCF_019279795.1 Protopterus annectens | reverse complement strand
TACAGGGGGCATTTATAGGCATACAGGACTCTGTCTACTAACCCAAGTTGTGTCTGTGCTTTGTGACATGGTAACTCTAACCAGTTAGGTGCTCTTAAGGTTTTACATTGGTTTGAGTGAACCTACAAGCCAGATGCAGACTAAATGATCTTGTTTCCAACTGTTATCACTAGTGGATCTTAAGTACGAAAAGCTTATAATAGAGTAGATGGCACTGATGAATGAACTGTCACTGTGGTATGTTTTCTCATGAATGCTTTTGCATTGAACACAATACCTTAGTTTCACCTTGTTTTAGCTATGGCTATTTTGAGATGGGAATCAAATTATTTTTTGGTAGTTAGACCTAGCAACTTAGAAGATAACTAGTACTGTGAGAAAATTGTCAGTGGATGTAGTTGTTAATGACTGAGAACAGTCTACTCCATCACTGAGTTGTGCTCAAAACTCAAAAATATAATGGCAAAAAATTTAACACTTTGATGAAAATGAAAATAACCCAAGCAATCCCTACATGCTTCTTTTTCCATTCTTCCATAGAAGTATTTATCATCATAAAGCCTAGAAAATGCCACATTTTTTTCTCCAGTTGTAAATGTTGTAAATGCTTGTATTGGACAAATCAGACTTATTATAGTCACTTTACGGGTTACATTTTTTGTTAACTCATCAATGGCACTGTGTTTCCTTGACTATAGCCAATAGTCAAATTTGCTTTTTAATCAATGTGTGGAATTTAACTTTTTTTCTCTCTCTCTGAATCATCTAATCAGATACTGTAAAAGCTTCACTGGTATCATTGCCCTACCCATTAATCAAATAAAAAAAAATAAAACTGGTTGGGCAGACAGAGTAAGTTTAGAATAGAAAAACATAGTTTTCATTTCTGGACATTCTGGTGCAGACCAGAATTTGCTAGCCATGGCTGAATATCACTGAAACTGAAACTTCAATTGTACAGAAATGAAACAGAATTAATAAGTGTACAATCATCTGCGTGTGGTGCTAATGTGTATGCGGCAGAGAGATGTCACGTCACTGATAAAGATTGAGAATAGTGAGAATCTGTATACAGTGCCTTGCCAAGCACCCAAAAAAGTGATGCTATAATCCTCAGCAGATAAAGTAAGACTGTCCTTTTGGGTAACAGCTGATCCATTGGACAGTGGTTGCAGGGAGGTCCATTTTACAGAGGTGACCCAGAAGATGGGAGTAGTTAATGTAATCAAAGCCTTAGACAAGTCTAGGAACAAAGTCTTGCCAACAGTTTAGTACAGAATAAAGAATGGCCATGGCAGTGCTGGTCAGCTGGCAGTGTGAACCTTTACTCTAGATGATTGTCACTGTTGAAGTGACACCCTGACCCCATATGCAAAAATGGGAAAAGGGGCTATGGATGGACAAATGGATGGATTAAAGTATGTTACCCTATGATGTAATTCTAATTAAATGTTATTACTCCATCTCTATAGTTACAAGGGTTAAAGTGTAGCGCATTTCACAATCACAAGTGCATTTACATAGTTCACTTAGTACAGTCCAGCATTCCTAACAGTCACATGCACTTCTCTAGATGCTTTTGCTAATGTTGCAATGCTTGGGTAGCAAACTACTGCAACATTAAAGTCCCACTACCAGTGAACATGCTTTGTTGATAAATTCCATGTGGACAGGATGGAGATCCCATAAAGGATGATAAATTGTAGGGTTTTAGAGTGCTACAGTGGCACAGATGAGGGCAGTGAACTACTGCATGGTCATGTATAAACAGAGCATTATTTTATTTATTATTTTTTTTATTTGTTAACCTGTGGATAATTTTCAAGTTCAGACACTGGAAGTACAACATAAATAAAGAAAAAAATACATTATTTTTAAAGGAAACTGCAAACAATGGCATTTCAAAAATGTAGTATACATTATTAGATTAAATATATGAAATTATATAAACTGTGGCTATTACTGGAAAGTATACATGCAGTTATAAACATTTAGAGTATTTACATTATAGACAGTTAAGATAAGAAGAAAAAGATGTAAAGAGGCATGAAAGTAAGAGAAGAATTAGGTATTTGTGAAAAAATGGCAAGTTTTAAAAAAGGATGTAAAGATTCAAGGAATTTTGGCAGTTGATGCATAAAACAATCAGGAAGAATTGAATGCTGTGAAAGGAGTAGTTAGTTTTAGTATTCATATTAAGAAGTTATGTTCTTACCATAACGTTCCATGTTAGTTGTCTTCTTCTCACCTTCTTTCTTGCTGGATGGGTTCGGAGCCGATCCTCGGCTCCGACTAGGCCTATACTATAGCTCGAGAGCTATTTTTACCACCTCGAGGCAGCCCTATATCCCACAATACCATGCGCTAACTCCCCAGATCTCGTTGGCAGCTAACACATAGTATAAATTTATTATTATTATCCTCATTTCCAAGTACGGACTCCCTGCTGGTAACACTAAAGATACGGGGAAACCGTAAAGTATTGTATCTCATGAAATAGAAGGACTCAGAGACCTTCAAGTCTGTCCAGGCTAGGGGGCAGGAGGGAGGGACGCAAGAAAGAAGGTGAGAAGAAGACAACTAACATAGAACGTTATGGTAAGAACATAACTTCTTAATGTTAAGTTGTCATTCTCGCCTTCATTCTTGCTGGATGGGACAGCGTCCCTAGCACCTTGGTCCTGGGTGGCTCAATGGAACAGACTCCTGAGTATGGTGGAACCAAATTCAGCTCTATTTCTGGAGGCTATATCAAGTTTGTAATGGGCAATAAAGGTATGTTGAGAAGCCCATGTAGCTGCTGCACATATGGCATCTAATGGTAACCTTGCTTGAAAGGCTGTTGATGTTGATAGTGCCCTAGTTGAATGAGCCTTAGGCCTAGATGGGAGTTGCCTGTGTCTCAACTCGTAGACAAAGGTAATAATGGATGTCAACCATCTGGAAAGAGTAACCTTTGATACTGGAAGCCCTTTCTTCCCTTCAGCATAAGAGAGAAAGAGCTGATCTGACTTTCTGAGTTGTTTTGTCCTGTCTAGATAATACCGTAGTTGGCGATGAACATCCAATGAATGTAATTTCTGTTCAGCCCTGTTTGAATAGTCTGGGAAGAAGACAGGCAAGTCAATAGAGTGGCTTAGATTTGCTTCAGAGGAAACTTTCGGTAGGAAGGAAGGGTTTGTTCTGAGAGTTACCCTGTCTTTATGAAAGACCAAATAAGGGGGACGGACAGACAAGGCTTGAAGTTCTAATACCCTTCTGCCAGATGTTATGGCTACTAAAATCAGAGTTTTCCAAGAAAGAAGCTTGAGGGAGCAAGAGGCTGTGGGTTCAAAGGGAGGCAGAATCAATGACGTTAGAACCAAATTTAAATCCCATTGTGGAGGCAGATCCTTAATGGGAGGTCTAAGCAAGAAGATGCCCTTGAGGAAGGCTTTACAGAGTTTGTGGGACATAATATTTGCTTCTGAGAGCCCCACATGAAAATTAGCAATGGCCGCTAATTGTACTCTGATAGTGGCTGACAATGACCCTGAATGAAAAAGCTCCACCAGAAAGTCTAGAACCTTATGAATGGGTGCATGGAAAAGATCTAAGGACCTAGCTTCTGCCCAGAATGAAAAACGCTTCCATTTACTCGCATAAGTCTTCCTAGTATTGGACTTATGGGAAGCAAGAATGATATCACGGACAGGAGGAGAAATAAGGGGAAGCCTGGCTATGGCTGGAAGTAGAGCAACCAAGCTGTGAGGTTGAGGGAATGAAGAGACTGATGCAGCTTGCCCGTGAGATGGGTCAACAGATCCGGAAGGGGTTCCAGATGCCAAGGCTGTTCCAGTAGATAACTGTGCAGGAACGGAAACCATACTTGTCGAGGCCAATACGGAGCAATGAGGATCATTTTGGATCTCAATGCGGTTGCTTTCTGAATTAATTGCGGGATCAACAGTAAGGGAGCAAAGGCATATAGAAGACCCCGGGGCCAATCGTGAACAAGAGTGTCTCTGGGGGGATGGCCTGGGAGAGGGAAGAGTGTGAAGAAGTTGAGGCACTTGCTGTTTTGAGGGGTTGCAAAAAGATCGCAGCAAGGCTGGCCCCACTTCTGAAATATTCTGTCTGCTACCACTTGATTTAGAGACCACTCGTGAGGCATGAGGATAGTTCTGCTCAATCTGTCCGCTATGACGTTGGACTTCCCGGGGATGTGCATTGCTATCAGAAACCGTTGAGAGGAAATCGCCCATTGCCAAAGTCTGAGTGCTTCTCGACATAGGGGGTAGGACTTTGTTCTGCCCTGCTTGTTTATGTACCACACCACAGACATATTGTCCGTTTGAATTGCTATAGTCCCTGTGGGAAGAGAGCTCTGAAGGGCTTGCAATGTTAAAAGCACCGCTCTCATCTCCAGGACATTTATGTGCAGGTGGCATTCTAATTGTTGCCATGTGCCCTGGACCGTCCTGCCCTGATAGTGCCCCCCCCACCTGATCAGGGAGGCATCCGTTGTCACCGTGGCAACTGGGGGGAAGAACAAAGGGTCTGCCCTGAAAGAGCTGAGGGGAAACCATCCACCAGGAGAGGTGATTCTTGCATGATGGGGTTATCAAGATGTTGTGAGTCATTGGGAGCTGCTGAAAGGACCACTGAGAAAACAGCATCCATTGAAGGATCCTCATGTGGAAGCGGGCTAATGGGAGGAGAAGGATCGCCGCTGCCATGAGGCCTAACGCTTTCAGTACTAACTTGACTTGAACTCTGTTGGACTGAAACAGGAACTGAACATTCCACCGTATGTCTGTCACTCTCTGAGGTGGTAATGTTGCAGACATTTCTGTGGTGTTTAACACGGCGCCTATAAAGTTTATACATTGACAAGGCGACAAGGAGGATTTTGCAAAATTTATAGAAATACCTAGATTGTTGCAAAGTTGAATAGTGTAATCCCTGGCCATTATAAGATGCTGCTTGGTGGTAGTGGAAATGAGCCAGTCGTCTAAATATGGAAACACCTGGAATCCTTTTTGTCTCAGGTGAGCCATGACCACTGCCAAGCATTTGGTGAACACCCAGGGGGCTGTGGTGAGACCAAAGGGCAGGGTTCTGAATTGATAATGACTGGCTCCCAGGCGGAAGTGGAGAAACCTCGTGGAGCACCTGTGTATCTTTATATGATAGTACGCGTCCTGGAGTTCTAATGAGCACATCCAGTTGTCTCTGCCCAAAAAGGGTAGAATGGACTGCAGTGTTACCATCCAAAATTTTGTCTTTTGTACAGAGTTGTTCAATCTGCTGAGGTCCAAAATGGGTCTCCAGTCTCCTGTCTTTTTTGGTACCAAAAAGAATCTGGAGTAGATTCCGGATCCTAGCTGATCTGCTGGGACTGCCTGGATGACTCCTTTTTCTAACAGCTTTTTTATTTCTAGCTGTGCCTGACCCCTTTGTCTGGGTGGTACGTCTGGTAGGGGTCTTGGCGGTTGTACCGGAGGGGAAATGAAGGGAATTTTGTAACCCTCGGATATGATCGACTGTACCCATTTGTCTTGGGAGAGGGATTGCTAAGCTTCCGGGTACAGAGATAATCTTCCCCCGACTGCCTCCGAAGGCGGACAGTCAGGCAGCTTCTCAGGGATGCTGAAAGGGTTGGTCAGGGAAGGATTCCCTGGAACCCTGGTTCTGTGGACCCCCTCTGCCCCTGGGGCGGCGTCTGTTATTGTTCCCCCCTCTGCCTCTGGGGGGAAATTCACCACGTGCGGCAGGCGCGACTCCCTGTGGTTTGCAGAACCACATCTTTCCACCCTTCTGGCTCTTAGGATAAGGTCTATAAGGCATGGAAAAGTGGACTCCCACGGCAGAGAGAGTCTTACCATCTTGCTCGCATCTGGTGAGGGTATTCTTCACCTGAGGTCCAAACAATTCTGAACCATCAAAGGGGGTGTTGGTGAAGGACACCTTGAAGGGGTCGGCAAAGTTACAGAGTCACATCCAAGCGTGACGTCTCAACGCAACACCTGTGACTGCAGCCCTACTCGCTCAATCGGCTGCGTACGAGATAAGCCGCATGGAGGAGTTGACAATGGAATTCAGGGTAGCCAGCTGGGAGTTCATCTTGTCCTGATACCCCGCGGCAGAAGGATCCTGTACAGTTTCACCCAGTTCTTTGAGCAAGTCTCTCTGAAGGCGGGTGAAATGACATAAATAGTTCAGCGATCGCATAGCAAAGGTCGCTGAAGCAAATGTCCGCTTACCGTACCTGTCCATGGTCCTGGACTCTTTGTTAGGAGGATGAACAGGTACAGAAGGATCAGCTAATTCCTTCTTAGTGGCTGCTGCTACCACCATAGCATCAACTGAAACACCTTTGGTCAGAAAGGATCTGTCCTCCGGAGCAGAAATAAATTTAGAGGGCCTCCTAGGGGTAGGTTCCATTGAGTCAGGAGCTGCCCACGCCTTTCTGGCCACTATTTCCATTAGTGGGTCAAAAGGGGGAGACACCCAGGAGGTGGAAGGGTGAGATCCAAAAGCGTCAAGGTAAACCGACTCGTCCTCGGAGGGTTTGAGAGTGGACCAATTTCCCCTCTGTTTCAAGATCTCTAGGATGTCTGAAAAAGAGACATCCTCAGAGGGGGATCTCGGGGAACCCTCCGACTCATTCAAGTCGGTGTCCGATGTGACAGACTTGGGGGAGTCTATGTGCTTCCTCTTGCACTTTCTTTTCCTAGGGGGTTCCCCTGAAGCTTCAGGGGAGGCTTCGGAAGAGGAGGAGACACCCAAAGTGGGTACTCTACGCTTTGGATCTCTGCTGTCAGATGCAGGAGGATGGCCAGATACCATAACAGGCACTGTAGAGGGAGGAGCTGCAGAACTTAACCTTGGAGTGGACACTGGGTCCAGCACACTCCTCATCACCTCGAAGGCTCCCCTATCAGGCACCAAAGGCAGTCCCGGCTCCGAAGAGACCCGAACCACTCCTGGCACCGACAGAGAAGGCTCCGAGAATGATGTCGGGGCCGAACTAACCAGAGCCGAAGCTCCGAGAGGGAGAGCGGGGTCGGACAAGGGTCCGATGCCACTCGTCCCCTCGGAGCCGACAATGGAGTCCCGGCGCCCGGACCTCTCCACGGATGGAACCAATAAAGAAGTCGGAGCCAACGACACCAGAGCCGAAGGTGGAAGTATCGGCTCCAACGTGGGCAAGGTTATGGTTCCGACAAACTCCGGCTCCGAACTCGAAAGGTGAGTCGGGGGAGGAATCGATGGCAGTACCGAGGGAGCCGCAGTCTGGTGAGATGGGCTTTGGAGCATTTGGGCTAGTGCCTGAGATTTTATGAGCCTACTGACTACCCTCTCAATATCGTGGTCGGAAAGCCTGGATGACCTGGATGAGTGAGTCCTATGATTCCGCTCCGATAGGAGTGGTGATCTCAGAGCCGATCGGACGGATTCTAGCGAGGGAGATCTAGAGCGCTTGCACGCTGGAGTCGGCTCTGATGCAGGTTTCGGAGCGGGTACGACCTTGCTCGTTTCGGATCCGATTGGAACCAATGTCGGAGCCATCTCAGTTACACCAGTCCTCGACTCAGAAGCAGGAGCCGAGGGTTTGGCAGTTTTAGAAGACTTCCCCGAGCCAGACTTGGACGGGGAGTCATCGGGCTTCAATAAGCCCCTCAAGATGAGCTTATTATGATGCTCCTGCAGGACTCTTGAACTAAATCCGTGACAGATGGAACAAGAGTCCTGCAGGTGTAAAGGCCCCAAGCAGTAGACGCAAGAAGTGTGACCGTCTGTCAGAGACATTTTCTGACAGCACGAGTCACACTTCTTGAATCCCGACACCTTAGTGTCTTTGGACATAGTCCTAAATACAGAAAACACAGTAAACACAGTCAGCCCACACACTCACTCAACTTATACCCAGAAAGGAGTTAAGGGGACTGACCAAAACACCACACACAGACACTCTAAGGGGTGGGGGAAACTAAGCTAAAGCCCGTAGGCCCGATTATAAAAATTAACTAAAAGGAAGGGAAGAAGGGCTACAAAAGGGCTGTAATAAATAAAACTATCGATAGGGACCTAAAATAGGAAAACTATCTGGAAAACTATCCAAAAAATAGTTCTATTGAAAAAAATTCTCTTTTACTGACCTGAGCCGGTAAAAAAAGGCAACCTCGCAGCGAAGCGGCAAACGAGATCTGGGGAGTTAGTGCATGGTATTGTGGGATATAGGGCTGCCTTGAGCCAGTAAAAATAGCTCTCGAGCTATAGTATAGGCTGATTCGGAGCCGAGGATCGGCTCTGAACCCATCCAGCAAGAATGAAGGCGAGAATGACAACTTAACATAATTCCTTACATGTAGCTTGATCAAAAAGGTCTTTTCTGAGTTGGAATCTGAATTTCCTGACTAGTGAGATTGTTTTTAGATCTGCGGGTAGTACTTCTTATATTTATTGAGAAGCAGTGGTCAGTGGTATGTAATCTGTTCGGGTATTTAGGCAGAAGAAGGTCTGTGCACACAGGTTGCAATTTGTCATTATTTTGGTAGGATGACTTTGTAGGTTTATTAGTTTATAAGTCAGAGATACAAGTGGTGGCATGCATCTTTACTTTGTTGATGACCATTTTGCTGTTGTCAGAAGCAAAAATGCTCATTTGTTAAGCAGATAGGCCTACTGGATACAGTCTAGTTTTAGGGTTGACCTAAGTGCAATGCCTGACTAAGTGACTTACTCATGGTCACTCAGTGAGCAAACAAGGGCTGAAGGAATCAAACCTTGTACAACCGATAGTGAAGATCACAGTCTTAACTCTCTGTGCCAGACTGCCAGACAAACACATTAGTGCTCAGTTTGATGGATCAAAATAACAAAGCTGCACATTATTGACTGTTGTTTGTAGGGAAGTTATGCTTTTCTTGGAGCTGCTTGTTGTAAATGAGAGGATATATTTGAGCAATGCAAGTAAAACGCCTCGCAAATAGTCATTCTACCATCAGGTGATACTCAGTGTGAAAGCTTTTTAACCAACAATACCAGTGAGCTGATTTTGGCAATGTTGCCATAATGTAGGATTGAAAGTTAAGACATCATTTCAACCCTATACTAAGGTATATGAAGTGAAGCCTTTGTTATTAAATGGTAAACCCTCCTGTTAGAGTATTTGGGAGAACTTTTCTTGTGTTTCAAATATCATGGATTGTTTTTTTTGGTTAGCTTTGAGGATTCGTCCATATTGTGTAAGCCACTGTAATAGCATGCTCAGATCATTCTCTAGGTCTGTTTTGATGGTAGCATGTCAAATACTGGACTTGTATATGATCATGTCATTGACATATAAGATTAAGGGAGTTTATGGAAAGCTATTGATGAACATGGAGGGTAGTAGTGGAGATAAGACAGATCTTTGTGGTCGGGGTGACAAAGGTGAGGAACATTTTCCCATCTGAACTTTAAAGAGTCTGTTTATGAGGAACCTTTTGAACCATAGGAGTGAGTCAGTACTGACACTTGCTGTAATAAAGGAATTAAGAAGGTGATCATTGTCAACTAATATGGTTGCATAAGATCTTGTGAGAGACGTGTAGAGAAGTTGAATTTTAGAAGATCCAAAAGTGGAAGATGGTGTGCAAGCAGCAAATCATAGGGACAAGCTACACTTTCAATATGTGACAGTACTTCTTATAATAGGTTCTGGACTTATGGAACAGGTTAACCAGAATAGGTTATGGAAAGGGAATCCAAGGCATAGAGCAGACAGAAAAGAGTTGAAGATGAAGAGAAAGGATATGATTAGAAGGCAGGCAGCTTTGGCTTACTGTGTTCTTCTACCATGAAGCAAATATAATATAAGTTAATGCTCCTGTTTCTACTCCTTATGTGCACCATTGCACAACTGACAGTAAAGGACTTGATCTGCACCTGCAAGGCCCAAAGGAACGATCATAAGCAAACTTCCTTTTTTCCTAAAACCCTTCAGCAAACAGACATGGCAGCACAAGTTGCCCACCTACACAAATCTTATACAAAGCAGTAATACTCACTGTTAGATAGTTCAGTGTTACGGTCTGGCATTTATGGGTTCAGAAACAGTGGCATTGGCATAATGACAGAAAAGTCATGCTGTTTCCTCATTTCACACAATTAAGATCAAGGAAATGATGTCAAAAGCCCTGATAGGCAGAGGCCTAGTTTACCCTTAAATAGAGAGACGGTGTGCGGGATATTACCACAGCTGACAGGAAAACATTTCTTAACTATACATTCAATATACTACTGACTTAATATTGTGACAAAGATATTTTAAATAAATATATATATATATATATATATATATATGTATATATATATATATGTGTGTGTATATATATATATATATATATATATATATATATATATATATATATATATATATATATATAAAGAGAGAGAGAGAGAGAAAGACTTGATATATATTTACTTTCCAAATTAATTAAAATGCAAAAGTTAGCTTTCTGAGTAGAAACTTGAATGTTCATATGTAGATATGCAGACTATTGCACATGTAGCCAATAAAAAGACAGTGACCAAATTTGAGAATCAAACCTTGTGCCTGCTAGGTAAACATCTTAACCGTTATGCCAAGCTTCATTACTGTTGATTCACTGAAGCTAGTCATTAGGCATGCTAAATCAATAAAATGATAAAATGATGAGATAGGAAGACTCTGATCTATTCAAAATGATTATCTATAATATAGCTTTTTCAAATAGTAAATTTTATGCAGATAATCAGTAACACCCTAGCGATTATGTCTAATCAAAATCTTACCTCCCAGCTTCGCAGTCAGATTCCTACTTTCATTAGTTTTTGACAGAGCTTTTCAAATACACCATTTTTAAATATATAATGTTGACTTAATTTCCAAGTTATCTAAAAGGTAAAAATAAGAGTTGCTTCCTGAGGTGGCTTTAGAACTTTGGTAATTTAATACTGAATTTTGAGCGCACTGAAAAATGCTAAGGATGATTAAAAAAATGTCCACTTGTGTCTTTTTTTACCATGGTGAAGACCCTTACCTCATTGTGTAATGTTATTAAATAATCAATACACGTTCACTTTTCTTCCTTAATACTGAAGTAAACTTTCATTTTATATCCCACATTATGCCCTTACTATGTCTTTAGAAAAAGTCTACAGTCGTTGATCATGTCAATGTATTTACTCTCTTCAGCTGCACTGTCACTTAATGCTTCTCCGCTAAAAGGGAATTTAAATTCCTCCCTGTCTTACACTGTATTAGCATGAGGCAATAGATAACTGAAATCTGAGCAAAACTGCTGGTTTGATCAATATATTAAGTCTGGTGCCATTTATTTCCCTTTATTGTGACATTTCTTGGGAATTATCATCATTCATTCCTTGACTTTCTCCTTCATTTCTACTTTCATTAATATATCAAGAAAAACCTTACTGCAGCCGTCCTCTGTAAAATGGACTCTGATGTCATTTCACTCTTGGCTCATCTTGCAGTCCTGACATCCATATCATCAGTTATTTGTTTGTACTGATTTATTCCCAGAGGTGCTCACCTGAAATCACAGTTCTGCTACTTGCGGCCTCCTTTCATCCCTGTGAAAGATGACAGATAGGAGCTTTGATGATTCTGTGCCTTGCATTTGAATCACATAGCATTGCGTAACACACACACACACACACACACACACACACACACACACACACACACACACACACACACACACACACACACACACACACACACACACACACACACACACACTGATTTACAATGACAGTTTCTGTAGGTAAGCAACCCATTATTGGCCCTGTTTACATTGTGTGTCCCCTAAAATTTAAAAAATAGGTCCTTATGTAAGGAAACAAATGATTAGTGTTTTATTAAGTAATAGCAGGGCATCTTATGTACATAAGGACTCTAAATAGTAAAGCAGACAATTCATCTCACCTCTCTTCATCAGGTGTGTATATGCCCAGCTTAGTGTTTTCTCCTTCAGTGACACACATTCAGATCTTCAGGCTGAAAAAAATGTTTGCACTAGTTTCTAGTATCCTACTTTCATTTTCACTTTGTGCCTGCTGGAAGTGGATACTGTACTCAGATGTGGCTATAGCAATACCTTTAGAATGTTCTCATTTGTGGTCTAAATATAACTGGCAAAGCAGTCTCAGTTTCATTGTGTATTACTCCTTAATCTAGCACTGAACATATAAAGAAGTTTACACTTAGCTGGTCGTAACACAGCATATCTGACTATCTATCTATCTATCTATCTATCTATCTATCTATCTATCTATCTATCTATCTATCTATCTATCTGTTTTTTTAAAGTTCCCTTTGCAGGGCCAGCCTTAGGTGAAATGGAGCCTTAAGCCTAGGGCTCAGTGGACGTGGACCCCCCCCCTTCCCCTTCCATTGTGTCTGTGATTTCCCCCTCATAGTGTCCTGGTATTTTGCTAATTGTAATAAACACTGGACCATATATGCACCCCAGTCCAACTTAGAAAGTTTAGAGGACGTCAGAGATAGAAAGAGCACCATTTTCTTATCAAATCCAAGTACTTCCTTTACTGCAAGCTAGTTTGACTTCGGTGTAAGTATATGAAGTATGTGGGTGGCTTCATCCCCTCCCCTCCATATTGGGAAGGTTTGGAAGGTTCAGCCACTATAATAATTTATATTTTTCTTATTTATTATATATTTTATTGTTTATGCAGGAGACCATCCCCCCACATCCCTGCTTATGTATACTAGCTCGAAGGTTACTTTTCCTCAGAGCAAAGGGAAAATTAGTTGTTGTAATACATAGGGAGCACATAAGGCCCACAAAGATATTTAGAAACTTAACAATTATCTCCATTTCTACTCCCTAGTACAGATTCCATCTGATTTCCCAGGCTTCATCTCCCATGCTTAACAAGTTGGCTTTACTTTAGTCACCTGTCACATGTTGTTGCTTTCAGAAATGCTCATTCCTAACACCGGCCTTAGTTTAAAAACTAAGCAAGAGGTGAGGGGTGCACCAGTTTCCCATCAAATAGGATAATGAAGACTATAGTTTTAAATAAAATTGATCAAGGATACATTTACATCAGGAAACATTTTATACATGCACCACATTTACAAAGAACAAATGCACCCAGACCAGCATTTATAATAACTGTCAATTACAGTTTTGTTCACTGTGACCTCTAACCTCGGATGGCTAGAACAAAAATGTTAGATTGTATATATCCTCTGCACCATCCTTTTTTTTGCTTTATTTATTTTCCTCTGTGTTTGCTGATCATCAAGCCACTGTCACAGCCACTAATACCCATTCATATTCTGTTATGGGGCAAGAACACTGCCTTAGGGTGGATTTTATCCCAGGCAGGTGTAAGAAGGGTATTTTTAGGTTCATAGGTTCATAGGTGTGTACTAGGCTAATAGCCGTTATGCCTTTACAAGCCTAGCCCATAGAAGTTCCCTGGCATCGTGCCACCCAACGTTAGTTCCCAGTGCCTCTATCAAATAGAGACACTGGAGTGATCCCCGGGGTGAACTTTCTATTTCCCATCCATTCATCAAGATTTCTCTTGAAAAGGGCCAGTGAGGTGCTCTGCTTGACATGTATGGGAAGTCTATTCCAGAGCATGGGCAGCCTCTGGGTTATGAACCTGTCCCTCCAGCATGTTCTGTTGATTGTGGTAATGAGGTTGAGGTCTCTGGAGCATGTGGTGTGGAGGGATTGGGATTTCTTTAGATGTAGCATTTCTAACAGAACTGGGTCAGACATGGCTTTGTAAGTCAAGCAGAGATTGCCTCTTAGTAGACAATATGAGACAGAGAATAGCTGGAGTTTTTTGAGTCTGTCCATGTAGGACATGTGTTTAAGGCCTATGATCCTCTTTGTGAGGTACTTTTGTGGCCTCTCCAGCTGTTGCAGGTGTCTAGTGAAGTACATGCCAAATGGGGCATTATACTCTATGATTGGTCTAATGAGGGAAGAGTAGAGAGAAATGATGACCTCTTTCTTCCTGGATGTAAAACTCTTGGTAATGAGATGTGCCACATAAAAGGACTTTCTGACTAAAGTGGCAATGTGGTGGTTGAAGGAGAGATGGCTGTCAACCTGTGTCCCCAGATCTCTTATAATGCCTTCAGTGTTCAGTAGGCTCCCATTGATGTGGTAATTAGTGGGAACTGAGTTTTTCCCAAAGGGGTTGACGACGCATTTTTTGCCATTAAACTTAAGCCATGGTTTTGATACAATTCATTGGTCTCAGTGAGGGTTTTCTGTAGGATGTCTGCATCATTTGGGGAGTTAATAATGGCTCCCAGCTTGCAGTTGTCTGTGAACTTGGTCAGCCAGAGTCCCTCCGTGTTGGCCTGAACATCTGAGAAGTAGATGCCAAACAGGAGAGAACACAGGACTGATCCCTGTGGGACTCCACTTGTGACTGGTTGGCAGTCTGGCTTGGAGTCCACTACTTTCACACTGTGGGTTCTGTCTGTGAGCCAGTTTGCAACCCACCTAACGATATAGGGGTTAATGCCTAGTTTGGTGAATTTATCAATAATTCCTGAATGAAGAATGGTATCAAAGGCCTTGGCCAGATTGAGGAAGGCTGTATGAACTGTCTTACCTTCATCCACAGATCTGGCGACTGACTCAAAGAAGACAACCAGGTTAAGCAGGCATGATCTATCATTCTCAAAACCAAATTGCGTGAGATCTAAAGTTTAGAGATTCCCCTATATCCTAGTTAATTAGGTCCATTATGATGTAATCTATAGCCTTACATATCAGACTTGTCAGGCTAATACGGCGATAATTTCCAGGATCTGTAGTCATTCCTCCGTTATGGAGAGGGATAACTGTAGCATTGCGCTATTCAGTAGGGACAAAGCCTGAGGTGAGGCTGTGACTGAACAGGAAACACAGATATGCTGCCAGTTCACTTTGTAATTCATGTAGAACACAGCCAGGGATATTGTCGGGTCCCATGGAAGCTGTATTCTTGGCCTTGGACAATGCAGCTTTAACCTGTGCTGCAGTAATGCTGGGTGCCTAGCATTCTTCTGGTATTGAGACTGGTCCTTTGGGGGGGGTGAAGTTGGCACTGAATCTGAAAGCCAGTATGCTGGCAATATCTGTTGGCTCAGTATAGAATGTATAATTGTGCAGTAACTCAGAACAAATCTGGGTATTGCTGTGGAGATTCTTAATATAACTATAGAAGGCTTTGTGGTTGTTTTCAGTATCTGCCACAATTCTGTCTTCATAGCTAGCTTTAGAGGTTAGGATGAGGGATCTCAACTTTTGTTGAGGCTGATAAGGGAATTTTTCCATTCTTGTGACTTCAGCTTTTTCTGCAACAGAGTCTTCCTTCTGTTGTAGAGTTTATTAATGGCAGGAGACCACTAGATTGGCTTCCTTTTTTTGGAGGAGAGTGTCTTGGTTCTGTTGGGTGTGGCTCATTCCATGCATTTATGTACATGTTCGTACAGTGCATTGGTATATGATTTATCAGTCATGCGTCTATTTTCCATTGGCATGGGTGCTGTGAAGTTAGTCACCTCTGTTTTTAGGAGTCCAAAGTCAGCTTTGGAGAAGTTTTTCATGGTGGATACCCTTGCAGGGGGTGTGGGTGAGATGTGGATTTCCCTGGTGATTAGTTTGTGGTTGGATCTAACCAGGGAGAAATTGACTATTGGTGTAGAGTAATGGTTGCCCATGTTAGTAACAAACAGGTGAAGGATGTTGCTTCCTCCGGTGGAGGTAAGAATGAGCTGGTCCAGGGCATTGGAATTTATGAATTCCAGGAAGTGACGGGCCAGTGCATTGGTGCATGAGTAGTCTTCCCAGTTGATGGAGGGGTAGTTGAAGTCACCTAGTATAAGAGTGTTGGGCTGGATCTTAATAGTTTCCAGGGTGCTTAGGAATGTGGAGTGAGTGTCTTGGGACATGGTTGGGGACCAATAGCAGGCTATGACCTGATGCACCATCTTACCCAATGTTAGTTTTTCACCTTTGACTTATCCATACCACATACAAACCTACAAAATCCCAGTGGTTGAGCATTCAATGAGGTGATACAAGATAATCTCACCAACTTACATGAGTGTGGCTACCCCATACCTTTGAAGGCAGACACCTTCATTCATCTCAGGTATCCACTAGGAATTACATGTGGAGGGTGCATCCTATGTCACATGATTCTTCTCCCTCCTCAGCTGATTCCTCTGGCAGTTGGGTTGATAATCAAAGCTTGGTCATCCCACACCTCACCCCCACCAAGGCTGTGAGGAAATGACAGCTTTGTCCCCTTAAAAATCTATATTGGATTCTTCATTGCACTGTATCATACAGATTATTACAGAGCATCTTCCTGTATGTTTTGCTTTCTCTGTCCCCACCTAATAAAATGCTTTAGCTCACCATATTAATGCAGCAAGACAGCTTTCTTCCTGAAATGTTTACCATCTGCATGGTGCAGCAATGACTTAATACATTTCTACACCAGAAACACCAACACAGGGGCAGACTGACATTCCTGTTTTCCTTTCTTCCATGATGAGTGTTTTAAATTTCATTCCCTAATCTAAAAACTACTACAGCACCAAAAACATTGCATTAGAACTTAATATTTCTGTAACCTCTCATTCCAGTGGTGGGAACAGAAAACAAATGGACATTGATCTAATATAAGTATAACATGTTGCCTGTTCCCTAGCAACTATTGTTTGCCACAAATCATCCAAGGGCGTTGAGGAAGTACAGAGTCATAGCAGAGCAATGGAACAGCGCTGTACTTGTTGCTCTGTGCTGCCACGGAAACGTGGCACATTGCTGCTATAGGAAGAAGAAGCATGCTGAAGTACTGGGCTTTCACACTATTGCTATTGCCACTGAACACAAGAGATTTTGTATAAACATTGCTGTTGTGGGGAAAGGATGGTATTTGTTTTTTAATTAAAGAAAGTAAGAGCAAAAAGCATCAGCAACAGTAGGTGAGGCAGTCAAGAAAGTTATTAACAGCTTTTGTTCAGGATCACCTTAGCTTAATCATGAATAAATAATGTAAAGGAAAAGGTGCTCTACCCATTTAATGGCATGGCGAGCAATTTCCTAGGCCCTGTCCCATTGTTCATGCAGCTACTATTGAATAAAAGGTGAGTTACTCCTCTTTATCTTATCTGCAGTGTCATCTGGCTACCTCTTTCGGCTGCAGTAATCTCTCTCTCTCTCTCTTATTTCTAAGGGTATTGTCGATTGAATTATGCAGCCTGGTGTTCAACATTTTTCCGTAAACCTTCCATGATATAGACACATTGCATTTACTTTATTTATGTTTTGCTAGCTGTATGTATGAAGGAGGTCACAAATTTGTATAGAATTACATGCTTCCCAAATTCATGTCACTCTGTGCACCAGTGAGGGGGGAGTTTTTGGGACCCAAATTAAATAAAGATAACAAAAATGTGCTGGTTTTCTATAGAGCAATTGCCAAGCCCCTCTTCATACCTCATGGAAACAAATAGCCAGTTCTGGACACTGGGCAGGTCACAATGGCCTGAGCTCAGCAATGAGGAACCAAACAGTCAAAAAAAAAAGCAAACACAGAGGTTCATGGGTTTACAGCAGCCTTTAAGCTACATACTATCAGTTATTAACTAGATGCCTTCTGGTAAACAGAGAAGCATTTACAAAATATGAAAGTATCCAGACATGTTTTTAATTTAAATTATGCATCATTTTTAAGGAAGTAACAGAAAAAAGGTGAATAATTCAAAAAAAAAGGTTTCATTGATTAGTATAATTATTTTGTTTTTTTTTATGTTATTGATATCTCATACTTGTTACAGATATGGACAATGGAAGATAGTTATTCGTGTACACAATGCACAGGTAGATGTAGTTTAGCAAAGCAGCAGATGAAAAACAGCAGCAGTCTGCATAATTTGGCATCGCTCATGTAGTTGCCCATGTTTACTTACCTGGTCATTTCCCTGTACCTACCCATGTTTATGTAGGTACCCAAACATACATGCTTACCAATGTTCACGTAACTTGCTATGTTAATGCCTATCCATATTTATTTATTTGCATTTGTTTACCAAAATAGTCTACTGGACCAAAGAGCTCATTTTCAGTGGAGGCCCAGGGAGAAAAGCTTCACAAGTAAGAAGAAAACCAAACATACAGTGGATACATAACAAGAGCATAACATAAAGCAAATACAATTGGAGTGAGTAGATTACAGGAGTATATACAGCAAAGTGTTACATAAAGTGAATACAACTGGAGTGAGTACATTACAAGAGTATATACAGCGAAGTATTACATAAAGTGAATACAACTAGAGTGAGTACATTACAGGAGTATATTCAGCAAAGTGTTACATAAAGTTAATACAACTAGAGTGAGTTGAAATTACAGGGCTAAGTGAGGCAATTTAACAGTGGTGATGTTAAAGAGTTGATAACAAAATTACATACAATTCAGCACATTCCATAACATTTCTAACAGATGAACTGAGAATGACACATGATTCCACACACACACACTGCATAAACATTTCTAACAGTGGGTAATAGTGAGGCATATACCTGGCATTAGTATAGAGCTCTGACAGCATAAAGTAGCAGGCATTACACCTGGAATTAAATATATTACATATCAAATATGAATGTCTGCATTAAGTAGAGGACTGATTGGAATTTGAGGGAAGGAAACAAGGTTCTGGTGCAATCCAAGTTGGAAGATAAAACGTTTTTTAGGGAGGTTTTGAAAGTGTCAGGATTTTAGTAGATCTAATGGTCAAAGGTAGGGCATTCCAGACCTTGGCTACTGACCATGAGTATAGAAGTTGTCCAGCAGACAGGATTTTTTGTACCAGCAAAAGGTGCTGGTTCTTGGATCTGAGAGCCCTATTTGGTTGGTAGGTACTGAAAATCTGGCTAAGGGCAGGGAAGTCTGATGGCTTAAAGATCATTTTGTGAGTTGTTGTCAGTTGTAGGTAGGAGAGGTAGTGTGGCAGTTCAAACCAGGTGAGAGAGTGCAGAGCAGTACAATGGTAGGTAAAGTGTTTGCTGTTAACGGCAAATTTTGAAACTTTATTATAACAAGTTTCGGGTTTAACTTTTAGGAAGGACGACTGATTAGTAAATAGAAGTTCATCATAAAGCAGGGAAGGTAGTAGGTGAGTGGCAGCAAGAATTTGGTTAGTAGAGAGGCTAAAGAGGTTTATGTGTCTATAGAGGATCCCAAGCTTTTGTTGGGGCTTGATGATGGTATGGTGTATGTGTGTGTCGAATTTTAGGTGTTCATCTATGAACACTCCTTCTAGTTTTGTCTGAGTAACGACCTCAGTTTCTCTGTTACTTTGTGAGAGTATAGTGAACTGGGCTTTGTTAAAGCTGACAATGTTTTTTGGCATGAAGAGCATGAGTTTGGTTTTGATAGGGTCGAGAGAAAGGTGATTGTTATATATCCATGTCTCAGTAGTGGTGAATGTTGACTGACTGAGTTAGTTGTTGTAGATTAGTTATGGAATTGGAGGTGCATATTATTGTTGACTTATCTGCGTATTGGATAAGTGTGCCTTGATCTAAAGAGGAATGAAAACTATTTATAAAAATGCTGAATAACAGGGGTCCTACTATTGAATCTTGGAGAACTCCAGTATGGGTTTTGAGATATGAGGAAAAGGAATCCTGTCATTTGACAGCCTGTTGTCTGTCAGTTAAATAACTTGCATATTCATGTAGTTAGCCATGTTTTTCTGCCTGCCCCTGTTCATGTATGTACCAATGTTCATATACCTTCCCGTATTCAGGTATTAATCCATATTCATGTACCAACACATTTTCACACACTTATCTATGTTCATGCACCTAGGCAAGTTTATGTACCCAGCCATGTTCATGTAACCACCCATGTTCGCAAACCTAGATATGCTCATGTATCTACTCATACCTATCTACCGATGTTCATATTCCAAGATATGTTCATTGCCTGCCCCTGTTCAAGTACCTATCCAAGTTTACACACCTGGCAATGATCATGTACCTACCCATGTTCACATACCTAATTGCTTTTCTGTATTGTTATACTGCCTTCTGTATTTGTTTAGTTCATCTATTTAGCCAGGTGTATGGGCCATCTTGGATAGCCACCATTCTAAGTGAAAGCTGGAATAATTGCTGCTTGTGCTATGTAGCTATGAGAACTTTGGCTTCAAGTTTGACTTGGTTTATTTGTTTTCTTATTTACTATTTGCTACTCGAGAGTTACGCTGAGAACATGGCCTCAGTAATGGCAGTTTCAAAATGGGTAATGTACGTAAGTAATTTCCTTTTGTTATATTCTCTTAGTGCAAGTGTACTACCCTTTAACTGCTGTGACTTAGACACCCACTACTGTTCTGCAAACAGCTTGCACTTTCTAATGTCTGCATGTGAATATGCAACCCTAATACTAGTTGTGCAGACCAACCATCTTTTCCTCTGAATATTGTCATAGCACCTGTTTAGTTCCCTCAGAGTCCCATCACACAACTTCCGTGGTCATTGTTAGGGTCGCCACTTTTGCAAATGTCCAAACTGGGGCATTTTTTTTTCTGGAAAAAAACATTTTGCAGGGTAAACCATACCACAGATAGTGCAAATAACTGGATTTCATTTTTTTTTTTTGCCAAAATAAAAGCTCATTCTTGATTTTGTTTTGTTTTTATGTTATTTCATATAATATTTGGATGTTTCAGAAGTGAAATATGTGTTTTATGTGAAGATTAAAGTAAACTGAAGCAACACTTTTTGTTCTAAAATCTCAGGAGATTGCCATTTTATGTTTTTTTTATACAGGACACAACTGCTTAAATAAGGACTGTCCTGCATAAAAAAAAAAAATGATAGTTGGTAACCATAGTGATCACGGACAGACAACTTACTTACCCCCCTCCCCATTCAATTGCCAGCTTTATAGCAATTAGTTTCTTAAAGCAGTGTAAGGATTGCCACATGCTCATTGAAAACAAACTCCAGCCTAATCCAGGGAACTCTGTCTGAGGTATAAAAATTAAACTGGAGGTGTCGTTCTCTCAGTCACTTGCATGCAGTTTGCATAACACAGTCTTACTCCCACCTACACCTATGCAACATCCACAGACTGTCAACACAAAATTGTCATATGCTGATGCTAGTAAAAAATCTCTGCCCAACCTCCTAAAACTCCTAGGTCTAGGCATCAGCCAAAGCCCTCAGACCTACCAACTGCACATAACCCCAAACGAACATATGACACATTCATGATACTTCAAAAAACACAGTGACAAAAAGGGGTCACTCCCCTGGCAAGAAGAAGCCCTAAACGCAGGAAGGCCATGGTAATGCATCTGTTCCATTCACCCTGGGTGTGTGTGTGTGTGTGTGTGTGTGTGTGTGTGTGTGTGTGTGTGTGTGTGTGTGTGTGTGTGGTCATTATGCATGTGGGAATGAATTACTTGAGACACACCTCCATAGATGATATGAAGATGGACATGATGCATGATGCAGATTTCATAGTAGGCACCCTACCATCACTAAGAATAATGCCACAATACAGTCAAAAGGTAATTGACATTAACAACTGGCTGAGCTTTAGGTGTCATTCAAGGGAGGTTCAATATAAATCAGCCTGGGAGGAGATGATTGACAGCTGTAATTGTGTTGTTAGGGATGGCTTGCACCCCTCTCCCCATGGCTTCTTATACTGGTCAGCATCTTCTCTTTCCCCATAGTGCCTTTTTTACGTAGGTTGTGTCTCATCAAATTAGTGCCTTTTTTATGTAAGTTCTGTCTCATCAAATTTGCTACACAGTGAAACAAAATCAAGACATAAAGGTAGCAGTGCTCATTGCTAGATGTCTAAACAGAAATTGCTCTCCTTATAGGCACTCCTAACTCTTGCATATATAGATATCTGAGTAGTTATTGAAACATGGTTTTAGAATAGGGATAGTAGGGTTTCAATGCCTACCACACTTTCAGGCCCAGTGCCAAAAATAATGGCTTTATTAAAGGGTGTGTGTCTGTTGCTAGGTTCATAGGTGTTTACTAGGTTAACGGCCACAGTGGCCTTTGTAAGCCTAACCATGCATCCCAAGTCTCTGAAAAGTTGTAAGCAAGGGTTTGGGAGATCAAACATTTACAAGCATTGGCCTGGGAGATGAACCATTTACAGGTTGCCTGTATTCCTAAGAAGTCAATTCACCTCTGGACTCTTAAGGTAAGACAATGATCTTGGACCCCTATGTATCCTTGTCTTTCTCACAGTAAATAAACCCCCCTACCACATCATAACTAACTACCATACTCCCTCCATGTTACCTACAACCCACAGTGATATCTAAACAAACTGACATCCCTCCCTGTTGAACCCAACACTATTCTCTTGGGTGACTTAAACTATCCATCCATTAACTAGGAAACCTACACCATCAGTAATATGCATGCACAATAAATCCTGGCCTTCATTAATGTCAGCTACTTAGACCAACTAATGTTCTAGTCCCCCCCCCCATGCGTAACACCTATAGTTACCACATCACTGGTCAAATCTAACCACCATTCAGGAAGATTCACTATAAGAGTAAAATAAAGCTGTTCTATTTTTAGAAGCTACTCTAAAGCAAACCTATTCCAGCTAACTAATGACCTGATTAAATTTCTGGTCCTTCCTCACTTCAGTGACCCCATCCCACATGCTACATATTTGCAGTTAATTTCTATGATGACTTCAAAGCATGCATTGAGGTCCCCATAAGACAGAAATACAATGCCAAGTTCAGGAACAGACATCACTGGTGGAGCCCTATTTAAATATGAGCTATATAATAAGGGGAAGAAACTCATAGCTCATATTAACAAACTTAATACCCAGTCATCGCAAAGAAAACTAATAACGATCAATAAAGAACTCGGAACCAAAATCAAATCCTCCAAAACAAGTATAAATTGAAAATTGCTACCCATGTTAAGGACTACCACAAAGCCTTCTCGAGCTACATCTGAAATTTTAGAGCTAATGCCCAGCATTGTATGATAGTAATATGGGTCTACCTGATAACGCCGAAAGCTGAAAATGCCGACGATGAGGACACCAACACCGGAAGATCGACAACGGAGATGACTGACAGTTGAAAAGCCCAATGCTGAGAACACCGACATGTTAAGGTAAGTGTATGATAGTGACAGACTTTAGGGTTAGGGGCGGGTTAAGTGAGTTAGGGTTAGGGTGCGGGTATGTGCGATAGTAACAGACTTTAGGGTTAGGGGTGGGTTAAGTGAGTTAGGGTTAGGGTGTGGGTTAGGTGAGTGTGTGATAGCGACAGACCTTAGGGTTAGGGTTTGGGTTAAGGTTAGTGCATAGATTGTTGTGTATGTAAGGTTTAGTGTAGGTTTGTAAGTTTTTGGTGTGTTTGTGTTGTGTGTGTGTTTTTTGGAAAAGGTATTTGTTTTGTTTTGTTGATTGTCGGGATTGTGGTTTGTCAGGCATGTGAAGTTTCATGCTTTTGAACTGTCGGTTTTGTGGTGTCGGTTAGCTCATTGTCGGTGTTTTGGCATGTCGGTGTTTTCAGGTAGACCCCAGTAATATATAACCACAACACATACTCATGTAAGGAGGACATAGCCAATATATTGGTCGACAAGTTTAGCTCAAACTTTATTTTTCTAGCCTCACTAACTTTCTACATCATATTAGGATGACCACATCACCCCTCCCCCCAGATCATGTACAAAAATGTCATGAGTGCTTTTTCCAAAGCCAAAAACACTAGATCAATGGGTCTTGATAACATGAGAGGTTGCTTCCATGTAAGAACCAGGAATAGAGTCACTGCTAAGTCTATTTAATCTCATTGTCACCCCTGGATTCATACTAGAAGTGTGGAGAAGCACTGTAGTCATCCCACTCCATAAGTGTAAACATATGAACATATCATTATGGAATTTATTAACACAGCCATAGCCAGTCTGCAAGCTCTGGACCAAAGCCAATTTGGCTTTGTTAAAGGCAGATCTTGCCTCCTGAACTGGGTGGGTGGACTGATGCATCAGATGCAGGCAAATTAGTTCACAGTGTTTACCTTGATCTGACAAAGGACTTTGGTAGAATTCCACATGTTGTAGCTAATGAAACTAAATGTAATCCCCTACAATAACCACTGGACAACAAACTGGCTAACTGACATCCTGTCATCAAGAAGAGTAATTACCAATGGTTTCTCCCAGAACATGGACCTAGAACCACTTATCTTTGGTATTTATTTCTCTGATGTGAAGGCTGACACTACAGACCTGTGGCTGCTCAAGTCTGCAGATGACTACAAACTTAGACTAGCCATAAACTCCACATCCGACTTCAAGATTCTCCTGTAGTGCATAACATGCATAAACTAATGGTGCCTGAGCCATGGCCTTAAACTAAATGCTGAGAAATGGAGTATTGTGTCCTTGGAAAACATGGACACCCATTCACTTATCACATAAGTAACACCCATTTGAAAGCTGACCCATTCATTAAGGACCTAGGCATTTTCATTGACAATGAACTATCCTTTGATCATCATGTGTCCAGTCTAGTTTAGAAATCCATTTATCTAGCCAGACTGATCTCCAAGTCTAAATCTTCAACATCCAAAGAAGTTATCATCCATCTCTTCTACTCCCTCATCAGGTCCATAATAGAGTATAATGCCCTATTTGGTATGTACTTGTCTAAGCATATAAGCATATACGTCAGCTTGAAAGATTGCAGTGTTTTCTCACCAAAACAGTCAAGGGCATGTCTTTTTTGAGTTACATTGATCACCATAAAGGACTCAAGGTGAATCTCGAAGTTGGATCTGGAGTTTATGGCTGGTCTAAGTTTGCAGTCATCTGCAAACTTGGGAAGCCACAGGTCCGTGGTGTCAGCCTTCACATCAGAGAAATAAATACCAAAGATAAATCCTCAAAGAATTCAGTCCTGTATGATCTCCTGCACATCCACAAAACAAATAACACATGCTTAAGAGATATAACTTTGGACTGAAATATAAATAGGACATGCTGGTGAGACAGACATCTCTCCCAGAGAATTCCTCTGTTATGGAATAAATGTTCCTTGGATGTAAAACAAAGTAGCTCTCCTTCCCTCTTTAAGCATAACCTGGATGAATGGACGGGCATTCATAAATGCATCCTGGGTTTGACTTCTCAAGCCCTCATTGAAAGGGATCAAGGATAGGTGCAATACACATATGCATCTTCCTCTCAGCCTCTCAATGAATGAGTTGTAACTGGGTATTAATTATTGATGTCTTTGGGTATTCTCAGTTTTGGAACCTTGTGGCAAGGCTGCAAATATGCCACTGGATTAATGATCTAGTATGAACGTATGAAACAATGGACCTATGAGCAATGTTCCTTTGCCTACCTTATTTACTGTACCTTGTCATATTCACATAACTAACTATGTTCATGCACCTACCCATGTTCATGTTTATGTGCGTTCCTATAGTCAAGCACCTAGCCATATTCATGCAGCTAGCCATGCCAAATTGTGGGAGCTGCTTGCCTCCTAAGTTTGGTTAGGGCACCATATTACAGAGTAGAATGTGGCATCTATGCACTATGCCATAGTGTGTTACTGGATCATCAACCACATTCTGTAGGTCTGGCTTGGTCCACAATGTTTTCATGATCATATGATGACTAATTATGTAGCTAGTCATGCTTGAGAAGAGCCTCAGCATTACAGAAAATGAAACACTATCATAACAGGATGCACAGGAAGCTCCTGTAGGTTTCACTGCATGTGCAGACTGGTTGTGTACAAAGGTCTGCCTATAGTCTTTATCAACATAATGGTATACCATTTGCCCCAAAATCATACATCTATCAAACAATCTGCATTCTGCTCTGCAGACACATGAACCAGACTCTAGATTATATGTCTAAAAGCTCATGGAGTTGATTCTGACAATGTATTACGCATATGTATCCTTACAGCTCTTCCTACAACTTTTTCTTATGGCTAATATCAGTGTGATAACAACCAACCAACTCAGATTTCTGACCAAACTGAATGAAAATAAAAATATAAAAAATGTCATATAGTCTGTAATAAACTGTATTTTTAATTAAGGGATAGGTAAATATTAAGTGTTTTTCTTAAAAGATTCACAGTACTCCTACTGTTTTAATTTCTTTTAGCTGGACCCTTTGGAGCTTTTTTAGCACTGCTTGTAGGGAAGGAGTGATTGGTGCCTCCCTTAAGCCCCCCTTTTAAAATAATTTATAATGATACACAAGGTTAAGTAGCACTTTGACTCCTCTTGCAATCAGTATTATTAGAAATATATTCTCTAAGAAAAAAAAAACATGGTTACCATATTTTTCACAAAATGTATGTCCAGCTGTGCCATAGTTCACATAAAATGTCACACCACTGGCTGGGTGCCAAACATTATATATGACAATTGCATCATGCTGGAGCTGCTGTAATCCTTCAGAACTGTAAGATATTGCAGATGTCTAATGTCTCAAAGAGCAGTAAACATCTTAGCATCGATTTGATTCAGTCCCCTGTCATGGCATGTCATGTCAGTAAGGTAGTAAGACAATCAGCTACATAAGCAGCGTAACATCCTATGTTGGAGACAGGCACACCATCAAATACGATATCCCTGGCTACCACCCAATATAACAATAGAGGTTTTTGTTGAAATAGATATAGCTACAGTCTGCACGAAGGCTTTAACATTAAGTATGGGACATACCTACCAAATGTTATCTGTTCTCTCATTTCAAGTAATAATTTTCTGTCCCATCATTCTGCATAATTGCACAATTCTTTCCCCGTCTCAATAGCATTTCTAGAAATCTGGTTATAAAATGTCGCTGTTGCTAAAAGGATGTAAATAACAGAAGCTTAGAGGTGTATGATGCTATCAAGCTGCTGGGCCCCCCGCCCTTCCACCCCTACCCACATGCCCACACACACACACACACACACACACACACACACACACACACACACACACACACACACAAACTCCCTTTCTCACTCTCTCTATTAATTTCCTCCAAATCAACATCTTTGTATAAAATTATAAGAATAGTTTAGAATTCCAATGAACTGCCAAGACTCCAAACCTATGAATGCACCTACATTAATGTGTACATGCAGTTAAAAAAAATCATTACCATCACCATAACTGGTGGGTTGTTACTAATACAGCGGAGCAATTGTGGTGATCTCTTCATTGTATTTCAGGGTGTCATCGTATGCTGTACTTCACCTATCAGCTTACAAAATGTACACACTTCTTCATTGGTGGTCAGCTGGACTGATTGGTTTCCAGAAGTAAATTGAACAGGCAGACCAGCAAGTCCTTTAGTAAGACACATGGCCTGCTTCTTCTATCATGGATGATTGGCTGTTTCAGGTCAGCTAACCAATCATAACCAGATACATAGGCATGCACAGCAGTTGGATGTGTGGAGTTGCTTATTCATAGTGAGCATTTGTTACTCCACTTATTTGCTTCTATGCTAGAAGAAAAAAAAATATTATTTCAAAGAAAGACTTCCAAGGAATCAGATTAAGAGGATCATTATTTCTTTAATTATATATTCTCGATTCTAGAAGGCTTGTCTTTTCTCTAATTATGTATTTTGACAGTCACACTCAAACAATCATGGTTTATTTATTGGTTCAAGTCCAGTCAACATCAAAACAGAATTAGATAGCGTGTAACTTGCATTTTGCCTTCCTATTCAGAAACTTCACCTGCTATTGGCATTCAGGAGGCAGGCAGTGTCACACCATAGGATAAGGACCAGTAATCACATTACTAGGTTATTGACCCAGAGGTCATTTTAAGCCTAGCTGTTTCATCCCAATATAATACCATAGAAATGCTAGTCAATACCCAAGATTGCATTTAGTGATGGCTGTCCATATGTCCAGGAGGGTTGTAGGCTCAATCCCTGGTAAGAATTTACTGGGCCCCATCCACTTGTCCAGGTTCCTCTTGGACAGTGTCATAGAGGTGATCTGTTTCACATGAATTGGTAGCCTGTTCCATATATGCAGCAGTCACTGGGAGATAAATCTGCTCCTCCAGCATGTCCTATTTAATTTGCAGGCCATATTTAGGTCCCTGGAACAGGTATCCCTAGTCCCATTTGATTGACAGATATATAGCAAGTTCATTAGGTTTGGGTCTTGGATTGCTCTGTAGGCCAGGCATAAGTCTCCCCTAAGAAATCTATATGATATGGAGTATAGTGACAGGGACTTTAGTCAGTCTGTATAAGACACATGAGGGAGGCCATTGATCTTCTTTGTTAGAAACCTATGAGGTCTCTCTAATTGCTAATTGCTGCAGGTGCTTAGTATGGTACATGTCAAACAGGGTGTTATACTCAATTATGGGCCAGATAAGTGCTGAGTATGGGGGTTAAAACTTATTTTGCTCTTGAGGTGATGCCGTTACTAATCAAGTGTGCAACTTAGAAAGCTTTCCTTACTACAGTAGACACATAATTAAGGTTGCATTCAACTTGTGATCTCAGGTCCCTTACCAATTCATGGGTACTTAGGGTATTGTTGTTATTTATTTGATAGTGTGAGGGGACATTGTTTCTGCCAAATGAAATGATGATGCATTTCTTTGCATTCAGTTTGAGACTGTGATTAAGACACCAGTTGTTGGTCTGCATAAGACCCTCCTAGAGTATACTGGCATCATTTGGGGATTCAATAATTGCACCCAGTTTGCAGTCATCTGCAAACATAGTCAGCCACAACCCCTTAGTTTTGAACTGAACTTCTGAGAAGTATATACCAAACAGTAGGGGGCCCAGTACTGACCCCTTTGGCACCCCACTGGTAGCAGGTCTGCTGGATGATATGGAGTCACCCACTTTGATAGTGTGTGTCTGGTTTGTGAGCCAGTTGGCAACCCATCTTACAACAAAGGGGTTTGCATTCAGTTTGCTAAGTTTATAGCTAATGCCTGAATGTGGGATTGTGTTGAAAGCTTTTTCCATGTCAAGGTATGCTGTGTGCACAGACTTAGCCTTATCAATGGCCTTGGTCACATTTTTGAAGAAATCCACCAGATTTAACAGGTAGGATCTGCCCTTCATGAAGCCAAATTGGGTAGGATCCAGGGTTTGGAGGTCGCCTATGATTTATTTATGAGGTCCATAATAATAGATTCCATGACCTTACAGATGAGGCTGGTCAGGCTTATGAGTCTGTAATTCCCCAGATCTGTTGCTAGGCCACCTTTGTGGAGGGGAATAACTGTTTCTGTTCTCCATTCCACAGGAACAAAACCTGTGGTTAGGCTATGATTGAAACAGGGTCTATAGTAGAACACCGAACATTTGAAATGTCGGGTGTTCTTATATCGACCCGTTTTCAGTGAATGCTGAAAATATCGAAGTAACAGGAAACCAAATTTTTTCTAGGTAAAGAATTTGGTTGTCCATTTCTGTTGCTTAGATAATTTCAGTGCTCTGGTGGAAAGTTACAGGTCGGGTTCAGGTAAGTGTGTGATTGTGTGGACGTGTGGGATAGGGCGGGTTAGGTGAGTTAGGGTTAGGGTGCGGGTCAGGTAATTGTGCGATTGTGTGGATGTGTGGGTTAGAGCAGGTTAGGTGAGTTAGGGTTAGGGTGCGGGTGAGGTGACTGTGCGATAGTGATGGACCTTAGCATTAGGGTTTGGGTTAAGGTAAGTGGATAGTTAGTGGTGTTTGTATAGTTTAGTGTAGGGTTAGGTGTTAGAGTTTAGGTGTATGTGTGTGGATTGCTGTTTGTTTGGTGTGCTTGTGTTGTGTGTATGTGTTTTGGAACAGCAATTTTTTTCCCTAGGAAAAAATTCGCTGTTCCGAATGTTCAATGCTTTTTTTTTCAATTGCTAGGTTTGATATTAGAACACTCTACATTTTGAATGTTCGGTGTTCTAATATAGACCCATTGAAATGGGTACCTAGTGGTGATGCTAGTTCATATTTTAGCCTGTTTAGAAGACAGCCTGGGATGTCATCTGGTCCCTTGGAGGCTGTGTTTTTTGCCATGAAGAAAGCTTTGAGGACCTGCTCTTCAAATATGTAGGGTGGGTGGAAGTTTGGTGGAAGGTTTGTTGTAAGTTAGGAGGGGATAAGGGAGTGAAATTTTCACCAAACCTATCCACTAGCAGGTTTGCTATCTCTGTGGGGTCAGTGTGTGTGATACCATTGGCCAGTAGTTCTGCACATGCTTGGGTCCTACCCTTTAGGATACATACATAGCTTTAAAAGACCTTATTGTTATCCTTGGCTGTACTTGGTAAGTTTCTCTCAAAGGAGCCCTTGGAGGATTTGACAAGTTGTCTTATTTGCCTGATGAGGCTGAGGAGGGTGCTTTTCCATTGTTGGGGCCTTGCCTTTGTTTTCCTGGACAGCAACTTGTTGCTTTTATTGTAAAATTTGTTGATGCTGGATGTCCGAAATGGCAGCCTGTTTTTACTTGGGGCTCTGGCTTTGATTTTTCTGGTACAGGCGAGTTTATGCACTTATGCAAGTGATTGTACAGAGCGTGAGTGTAAGCTTCAATGCACTTACCACTTCCAGCTTGGGGTGGGGCTTGGAATGATTTATACCTTCACCTAGGAGGGTATAGTTTGCCTTGGTGAAGTTTTTTAGTCGGATTGCACCCCTTGTAAGTTCTGATGTTAGTGTCAGCTCGAGAGTGACTGATTTGTGGTAGGTTTTAACTAATGAGGGTCTGACAGTTGCAGCAGTGCATCTGCTTGACATGTTGAGGAGGACCAGATCCAGAATGTTTGTTCCCTTCATTAGGGTATGGGTTATTTGTTCCAGGGCTTTAGAATTAACAAAGTCAAGGAACTTTTGTGCTAGTGAGTTAGGGATAGAGTAGGTTTCCCAGTTGATGGTGGGATAATTGAAATCCCCCATAACCAGTGTGTTTGGTAAAATTCGGATTGCCCCTTGTTTGGTCAAGTAGGCTTCATGGGCATCATGACCAATCCAGGGGGATCTATAACTGGCTATGACTTGAATGGGGGTCTTACCCACTGTAATCTGGACCTGGAGTAACTCCATAGAGTTGTCCAGTCTAACTAGACAGGATATGAATTTATCTGTAATATACATTGAACACCACCTGATTTAGTTTTGACATGTTCATTTTGCAGTCTAAAGGTGTGAAAGGCATTGTAGCCTTGCAAGACTAGGGTATACTCTGAGGCCTTGAACCAGGTTTCTGTGACTACACAGACATCTACATCATCTAGTGATAGATGTGCTTCCAGAGAGTGCAGTTTTTGGTTTAAGCTCCTAACATTTAGCAGCATGAACCTTATTTTGTTTTGATTGGTTAATTTCATGTCGTAATGTTGTTTTCAAGACCTTCCTAAAAATGCACTATGGGGGAGGCAAGAGCCTTTGCAAGCAGCTGAAAGCCTAGAAGTGCCTGGTGCAAACTGTTTCTGGCAAGTAGAGAGGTTTTTCGCCCACGGCTTTCTAGGCTGATAGGAACTGGATCCCCTTTGAATGATGCCAAAAACTGAGCCAATTATTGAAATCAATAATTTTTTATTCATACTGTGGCATCATTCTAGATGAGGGTAGTATGCTGCTGAAGGCTAGGGACATGCCTGCCTGTGACACATACTCAGAGAACTCAACCATATCTCTTTTCATATGTCTCCAGTCATTCACACCAACATGAACTATGACAGTATAATAACAGTACTTGTTGCTGAGAGACTTGAGTGCATGCATGATCTGATGAATCCTGGCACCAGACAGGCAGCTGACCATGACCTTGCCCAACATGGTGAGTGGGACATTTGTGTGTCTCACTATTGAGTCTCCAATGACAAGAAAACTTGTTTTTGAGTGTTACTCCTTACTGGCTTGGGGTGTGAGAAACTTGTGTTGCTGTGTGTCATGAGTACTGTGGGGACTGTGTTAGTTGTAGCAGTCTTATGTTTTGGAGGTCTCTGGTATTTCAGTAACTTTTTTGAGAGACTGCTGAGTGTGTGGATTTATGTGTTTGATGTGTACTATGTGTTTGAGTAGTGGTGTGTGTATGAGTACTGGTACTATGAGCATATGTAGTGGTGGGTGAGTTGACAACCTTTTCTGTGTTGCTGTTTTGAGTGAGAGAGAGTGTAGATTCTAGATTCTTGGTGATAATATATTTCTTGCACTATGTACTAGACTGTGTTATTAATAGAAGGTTGTCTGTGTACATGAGGCAACTGGTACACTGCCTCAAGAGACTCAAGTCAACAAGGTTGGCAGGAGAAACAAGGGTAGTCCAACTGTCCATAATGCTAGGTTGAAGACTGTTGTCACTACGGGTGTCTACTCAGAATCGATCGTGGAGGAGCTTAGTGGATGGATATCCCTGCCTGAATTTTAGGGACAATTTGTTGAATTTAACTTTCCAGCTTTGGCGCACAACTGTTTGGCAGTGCGCAATGCTGTGTGACACACAAACAAGTAGAAACTTGCTGAAATGGAGGGCCTAAATACCAGAAGCCAAAAACTTGAAATAAACTTTAAAAAGATTCAAAAGGACCAATGAAGATGCTTATTCCAAGCCATAGACTGGCCTCCCTTTACCAGACTGGTTCCAATCACCAATATTTTCTCACAAAACTGCAGCTAGGTTCCTTCCAATCCAAGATGGCCTGGAAAATGTACTCAGAACAAACAAACCACTACAAGCAGTTCCAGAAGCAACAAGCCAGTATCTGGACTATGCTATAGCCACTAGCTACCCTAGTTTCAGTGGAAAACATTAAAGAATGTTTAAAACAGCAGAAAAATAACAGTGAGACACTAAAAAAATGGGTGGACAGTAAGCAACATGGGTAGACAGCAAGCAACCTGAATAAAATGGATTGATGATTATAAGAAGCATTAAAACAGCTTTAAGCAAGAGATTTTACATTTCAGCAGAGGATGCAAGCTAACATAGTAACAATTCTTATTTATCACAGAAGGGTTCATGGCATACATTAAACTGTCATATCTATCCATATTGATGCTAAAGAAACCACATCCCTCATGGTCTTTTGATGTCCATCACCATGATATCATTTTTTTGAATATTCTTACCATCTGTCAACATGTGCATTGATAATGACTGATTTTTAGCACTTGCAGTATGCATTTTATATGAATTAGATTGTTATTAGGAAATGACTGGTTAAATTTCTGAACCTTTGCATTTCTTCATTTGGTTGAATATTTGGTGGTATTGTACTGTGGTGGAATAATTTATACAGCTGCCATTCAGAATGTTGACAGTTCAAAATGTTGGCACTAAGAAGGACACTATCAGAATATTGGCAGATCAGAATGTTGATAGTTGAAAATGGTGACATTTCAAGATGTAGTCAGAGGTGAGCGGAGTGGTGTTAGGGCTGGGAATGAGTTTTTGCAAGTATTGGTGGGTTATGGTTAGGATAAAAGTTAGGTAAGGGGATATCTTTAATATTATGCATGTTTGTCATGTGTGTTACAATATCTGAGCCTGTCTTGTGTAGTGGTAGTATTACAGAACATTTTTTTCTAAGGCAAAGTGCAGGGTTAGCGTTACAGGCAGAGGCAGGGTTAGGCTTATGGTTAGCATGCATTAGTAAGGTGGTGCAGTCTTCAGATCTACTGACTGACTGCCTCCAGTACAACAAAGGGCTATGGCTTGTGCAACCTGCAGGGATAGTGAACCAAGTCCAGAATCTGAAACAAAACAGCACAATATTTCTTTTTTGTAATGGAAGATAAATAAGCACAATATAAAGACAGAGTATGAAAATGCATACTATGTTCTTAAACCATAAGATTATCAGTTTGCCTTCTGGATCATGGCAGTCTGTGACTTCCATTATTCCTCTTTTCAAAGACACAGGGGACAGTAATGGTCTTTTATGGAGTTTGTAGCTTACTAGAGTCTTCTGATTATTATTTGTTTTTAAATATGAAGTACTGAATATTGTAAAGGAGATAAAAGAATTGGAGATGGAATCTTTAGAAAAGGGAAGTAGCAAACTGCATAGAAATAAATGGAATTTGTGGGAATAATGTTCAAGACAAGGAGTAAAATATAAGGAAAGGCATGACTATGTTGGACTGAATGGTAATTGTTAAAAAAGAAAAAAAAAAAAAAAAATATATATATATATATATATATATATATATATATATATACAGAGAGAGAGAGAGAGAGTGATAGAATGCACAAAGTTATGGAAAAAGATGTTTAAAATTTTCTATGATTGTATGTGTACCCATGTTACTGTTCAATGTGTAATGTTAAGAAAGGTATAAAAAAAACCTTGTCAATGCTCACACTATCTCTATTTGCACAAAGTAAGGGAATTGTCTTGGTATGAATGAATGAATGAATGAATGAATGAATGAATGAATGAATGAATGAATAAAAATTTGCAGCTAAATAAGCACCTTACAATTAATGAAAGCTTTGCTTAGTTTTTAAAATGTTAAACATTTGCTGACTGCTCCCAATTGAGTTAGTTGCAAAAATGGAAAAAAATTCTTGGATTTAAGTAGTGGAGTGTTGCATCCAAAGTAAGAATCTAGCTGTAAAAGAAAAATAATAAAATGTTAGCCATTGATAAATCTAAATTTTGGTGCTTTGCCTGCTACTTTAAGAATGTGCATTTCAAACTGACCTTAATCTTGCTGAAATTGTTGTTGTACCAGCAGATAATTATTGTGCAATGAAACTGTACTAAACATTAACACACTAGAGATTTTCCATGATGGCTGCACACTGATTAACAGCTTAACTTCAGCTCTCCCAGTATGAAGAAAGAAACTGAAAGACAAGGGCCAGGTACTTTGACATTTTTAGTAAATTCAGTTATTGGCTAGTATGTATACAGTCTGGATGCTACCAAAGAAGAAACTAAGTGAACCTGAAAGAAAATCAACTAGAAAAGCTGAAGAGACAATGCTGACTGGTAAGAATCCTTCAGCTGTTCAGCAAAAAGCAGTTCAAGCTCCAGCTTGGTACAATAAATGGCTTCTAGTAATTTAGAGGAAAAAATAAGTAAAATATGCTCAGAGCTGTTTAAAATAAATCAAACACTGAAGGAGTATATTAATTCAAATAACAAAAGGCTGGAAAAATAGAGGAAGCCTTAAACAAAATTCAGATGACCTGGTAAAACTGCAAAAATCAGAGACAAAATGAAGAAAAAGCTGGCTGAGTATGAAGCTGCTCAAGAAGAGATGTTTCAAAAAATGGTAACATTAAATGATGGCTCACATATGGAAAATCTAAGTTTATGAAGGCATAAATAAGCAACTTTATTGGTATTCCACCAGAGGAACTGTTAATTGAAAGGGCACACCTTGTGTATACTCCAGATCTGGCCATGAGAAAGCAGACAAAACCTGCATTAGTAAATTTGCAAACCTGCCAGCAGAAAGAGTTGTTCTTGACAAAACTGTGGCAAAAGTACAAAGTATTAAACGTTGGAGCCAGTAGTGTGTTTGTGAAAAACTTTTATTCACTGTACACTAAGCATAAAAAAAACAAAATTAATACAGCTATGAGGGAATGTTAACATGCAGGTATGAGATTTAAGTTGCTATATCCAGCTGTCTTCAGGTTATTTTTTTTCCTTGGGGATCAAACTCATTTATTTTTGCAGAACAAGAAAAGAGGATATACAAAAGTTTATCTAACAAAAAGTGAGCCATCAAGCAGAAGAGGATTCTGCTTCTCATTCTTTTGATAATAAAGCACACAGAGAGACTTTGCCAGTGAAACATTTTTTTAATATTCCAAAGGAAAATGCTTGTGAAAAAGAGAAAATCACAGGAGGTGACTAGAAGAATCAGGAGTACAATGGAATTGAATCTGAATCTATAGTTGGGGGATGGAGATGAACAGGAAGAAGAACCGTAACATGGACATTAGAGAATAAATGTGAGACTGCAAAGCATGTTTGTATTAAGTTAACAGGTTATATGGGTGTTCTTGAAGTGTTTTCGAGGGTTTTCATTAAAACAAAAAGTCTTGTAAAATGTGACATAAGCTCCAAAATTGGTGATAAGAAAACACTTCATATAGGGTTAATCTGCCAAATATTAGTGGGTGTATGTATCACAAAAGGTGGAAATATACATTTAAAAAGACTGAAATATATAATATGGAGGAAGAATAATTTCTTATCATAATACCAACACTTTCCATATTATCTTGTAATGTGAATGGCCTCACAAGCATGCACAAAAAGGAAAGCATATTTTACTATGTTAAGAAATCCAGATCCCTAATAAGACTCCCCACTGGCACAGCTATAAGGTTAAGATCTCAGCTGAGTGGCCAAGCTGAGACCTCCAGCACCCTCTCTGTCCAGCCAGTGCTTTGTGTCCCTGCCCAAGTAGCTGACACACACACACACACACATTGAGATTTGACTTATATACAAACCCACAGACACTCCTGGGGAAGGCTGGCACACATTTACTAGCTATGCCCCCTTCTGTGCAGACTATAAGGTAGTTATCATTGCCACCAGCCAACTCGTATCAACTACTTTTAATGCCCATACCAAAGGGTGCCCAATGTTACTGTATAGTGTTACTATTATCCAAATGGTAAGTGTGACCAACAGCAAGAATATTGGAGTGGCCTATACAGTGTCACCAAATAGGTATGCAAGTAGTCTAAGAGCTTAAATATCTCTAAACAAACCAGCCACAATTAAAAGGTTTAAATATATTTAATAATAAATAATAAAAGAATGAGACAATACTCAATAACTCAACACAGTGACCACAGAGTTCAGAATCACAAGAAATATTTTAGGGCAAGATTGCAGGACAGTCTCAAATAAATGCAGAAAACATCTAAATTAATCTTTACTATATTCCTGTCTATATCTAAGAGAGATTACTATACCCTTATTACTTACTATTAGCAAGGCAAATGCAGATGAGAAGTGCAGAATGGATGTTTCTAGCTCCAAGACAAGATACAAAATGCCCAGTGTCTTGAGAGAGTTTCCAAATTAATATCAAAGCATTATTGCTGGGTTAACTGGATGACATCACTATTTGTCACCTGCTTTCAGTTCCCAGGCTAACAGATACCAACAGAATTTTTAGCATCTCTGTGTGAGAAGTACATATCTCTCAGATGTTTGCCTAGAACTGGAAGCCATAAAACAGTTAAACAATTTTACATTTTAAACCTAGTAATTATTTCTGTTTCAAGATGATAGAAAGAAACCTCTAGCTATAGACATCCTGTCTCCTTCAGTGAAACTGGGAGATAAAGACAATCATAAAACAATTCACTTATTTTCTTAGAGTTTGCAAGTTAACTCTGTTCTTTTCCCATAGGGTACAGTGTGGTTACATTCTTGAAGCTCAGTACAGAACATACAGTTCAACACACACTTCTACACCAGTAGTTTAATATACATTTAACATATAGTTCTCTTACATTTGTAAGACAAGCATATAAATCATATTAATATCCACAAATGATGTATGATTATTTGCAAAATTCCAGATAGCTGGGTTGGCAGTGTCACATTTCTGTATAAATCATATTAATATTTTCAAGTGACATATAATTATTTACAAAATTCCAGCTAGCTGGGCTGGCAGCATTTCAGTTTGGCACCCCCCCCCCCCAGGAGAACTCAAGCTAGTTTGTCAAGTGATCCTTGAAAAACATTGCTTGTGAGGGTTTAACCTATTATGCTGGCATGTGTATTCCACCTAAAAGTACTATTATGGAGCTTATTATTTTTTTGGTGGGGGAAGAAATAATCAGCATTCAGAAGGGAATATTACTTATAGGTAGAGACTGGAATTTGATTTGTAACAATGAAAATGTATCCGGCAGGGATAGAAAGGAAAATATAACAAAAAAGGGTAGATTTCTGAAGAAATTTGTGAAAATATTTGGTATGGAAGATGTGAATTCTGTAGTATGGACTTGGAGAGAATTTACCTATTATTCCCCATGGTACAATAACTGGGCTAGACTAGACAGAAATTATATTTCACAGGACCATGTACATTTAATTGAGAACTTTGACACACATCCAGTAACTATTTCAGATCATGCATCAGTAATTACTAAGATAAAAATTCAGGTAATTAAATAAAAATGGGACACAGTGCCTTCCCTACCTACCTGTTAAAAAAGAGGAATTTAAGGAACAGGTAGTGGAAATTATTCGGGAGTTATTAAGGAAGATAGGAAGTACTACAGAAGTTATAGGTAGTGAGTGGAATAAAATGAAAGTGGAGTTTAGAAATAATGTAAGAAATAAAGGACAAAAGCGATATGGTTAAGAAGTAAGAAGAATTGTTTAGAGAGGCTGACAAAGGTTAAAGCATTGCAGAATAAGGGGAATCTCACAGAACAAGAACAGGCACAACTGCAGAGTGCTATAAAGAAAATTAGGGAGTATCTGGATAACATGCCTGAGTTTAGAAAGGTTGCTGGTAAGCAACTGTTTTGATGACACCTCCAGAGCAAAAAAATGTTAGCCACAATGACTTTGGCAACAGAAAGTAGAAAAGGTTGTTGCCAAAAGTAGGAGCCTATCAGAAAAAAAATAACCAGAGATAAAGCAGAGAAATGTAAAAATCAAGAAGAAGCACAGATAGAAATATTTGTGGAAGACATAAATATCCCAAGGTTAGAGGTAGACAAAGCTCAACAATTAGCAGTTAAGACACAAGAAGAGAGATAAAAATGGTGATGTATAACCAATCTACTGGAAAATCTCCAGGAATAGATTGCATTCCTGTGGAAGCTTGGAAGCTGGGCGGGAAGAAAGTGATAAAGATTGAGAAGGATTTGTTTAACAGTATTTTACAAGGAGGGGAAGTACCAGCATCCTGGAAAAAATATGTGGTGGCTGTAATACATAAAGAGTGTAACACTTATCAGATCTACCTTCATATAAGTCCATTTCAATTTTAAACCATTATTATAAAATATGTTTATGTCTATAATGGATAAAAGAATAGTAAACATGGTGCCAGAATTCACAGATATGGATCAATGTGGTTTTGTGGAGGGGAGACAAAAATTTGAGAAAAATTAATAGAACAGTGATGATTCAGAGGGAATCAGAATATAAAAAAATACCACTGTTGTTGGTTGATGTTGATGCAGAGAAAGCATTTTTACAGAGTAAGCTGGGATTTTATGAGTAGATCGATGGAAGCATTTGCATTTCCAGATACAATAATAAGGTTAATTAGGAGAATATATGAGGGATTGGAGGCAAAAATCAAAGTAAGAGGGTTTTTTCTGATAAGTTGTACCTGAACAGAGTAACCAGGCAGGGGGTTTCCTTTGCTATTTGCATTATATTTAGAACCATTGGTAATGAAAATACAAGAATGAGAAATTCAAGGCTATAATTGATATGGTATTCAAGAAATGTTGGTTTTATTTGCAGATGATATTATTTTGTATCTAATAAAACCAGTGTTGTGGAACATTCTGAAAAAGTTCTGAACTGTTTTTTTGGGGGGAGATATAAAATCAATGAAGATAAAACAAAGGCTATAGCTGTAAATTTTGTACCCACACATGAATCGGTTCAGCAATATGGGGACATGATAAAATGAAGTATTTAGGAGTATTGATTAAAAAGGATGTTGTTATGGCAGCTAAGGATATGTATGAAGAGACTAAACAAAAGATAATACAAACTGAAATATCTTGTCTATGTATATGCATAGCAATATACAAGCAGTAAAATGTTTTTAGTCCCTTTGGATTTATACACAGGTCAGGCATATTTATAACAACCAGAATAGAAGTTGTTGATAGTAATTAATAAAGAGTTGAAGGATTTTATCTGGGAGGTCAAGAGTCAGGTGGATAAGTTGATCCTTCCAATAGAAGAAGGAGGTTTAGATTTAAAATGATATTTTAGACCTACATATTTAAGGCTTTTATACATAACACAAGCAGAAAGTTACAATTCAAAGTGGAACATGATGATGGTAAAGCAGGGGGAAATTCAAGAAATAGGGAAAGAGTGGGATTTTGGACACAGAATATTACATTCGTAAAGTAGCGAAAAGTATTCCAAGGACTTAACCAACATGGAAATGGAGAAAGAAGATTCTGCCGATAGAGATTATTGCAATTAGGGGTACAGAGAATAGGCAAGAGGGGAACAGAATTTACAGGAGGAAGCCAGCAAAGGACCCAACTTATTGGGAACAAATAATTAGAGAGGGAAAGGTAATGTAAAGGGAAGAGGCTAAGGAGACATTTGGATTGCATGCTAGAGATTGACCTCCTTATTAGGGATTGATATCAGAGTATAGGCAAACTGAAAGGGATAGGGGAATCCTGAGTAAAAGATCTGCATTGGTTGAGTTTTAATTGAATCTAAAACAGAAGTTGCTGTCAAAAAGGGATGATTAATAGGGCATATAAAGTATTGCAAGATAACTGTAGGAATCAATGAGAAAAGAGATTAGATAAGAAATTTACAAAGAAACAATGGGAGGACATATGTATAACTTCCAAATATGTGCCAATGTCTAGAAGATTTTGGATGTTTGCATGGAAGTGTTTATAGAGATACTTTTATATCCCAAGCAGACTCCAAAGAATTATTCTTCAGGTAGATGACAAATGGATATGTAATGGGGAAGAAACATGTACCTGGCAACATATGTTTTCAGAGTGTAATGACTTGGCAGACTTTAAAAATTCCCTGCAGGCAATTCTGTCATAAATACTGTGTGAGCAAATTGGTATAAATAACGGAAACGTGTTTTTTTGAGCTGTGGTACAGAATTAGAAGTATCTAGACATAGTAAGGCCTTTCTGAGTTAAATTCTGCTGGCTGCCAAAAGTGCAATTACTATAAAATGGAAATCAAAGTATAAACCAGCCATACTTGAAGTAATAACTATTATAACAGAGATAAAAAAACAGGAAGTGTGATCTTTAGAAGAGGGTGGGAGTAAATCATGGACATTATGGTATCAATACATGCAGAAAAAACATTTTAGAGGAGTGAGTTTTAAGAGAAAGCAGGGATTGAACAATTTATGTAATGTTGCATTGACTGTATTATTTAGAACAGTATATGTGATGTATAATGTTTGCAAACATGAGCTTTTTAATACGTGAATAAGCTTACAGGTATACCTCTACCTATCCTAGAAACATGGCAGATTTATAAGAGTGTTTGAATCTAACAATGATCAACACATAGTGTTAGGAAAGCCCTAATGGTGCAAAAATGGGTTAAAGATATATATTTTATATAGAGAGGAAGGCCCTACACCATTTAAACAAATATGCCAGCATACACCTATGGCAGACTGTCCTACAAGAACAGACATAGCTAGAAGGAAAGAAGTTACACATTAAAATATTTCCACATGAAACCATTACAGAGTAAAGAAAAGTCATTGCAACATCATAGTATTGCAGAGCAGGAAATACATATGACTAGTGTTGATCAGAGTGTAAAGCATTTGTGCTATATATTTAAGAAGCATGTGAGGCTGTGTGTACACGTTTAAATTCCAGACATGTGCAATCCCTAGTGGCATTTTGTAGAAGCAGCCAGAGAGTGAATATGCATGATCGCAGTTGTTAGTTTGTATATAACTTACTTAAGTTATAGTCAGTAAGCCTCTGTAGTGATGTGTTTGTATAAAATAAAGCTGCTTGAACAGAACCCATGAAAACTTGTTTATTCATGTCCTAACACAAAAGTGACATGTGTCAGAACCGGGATGGAAGCCAGAAGAATATTTGGAGCCATGGAAAGTAAAGACGACAGCGAAGGTAAAACCGAGAGAAAAGAGTACAAAGATAACCAGAAAGAATCAAAGGTAATGAGAAATAATACACATTTTTTACTCGATGTGAAAAAAGGTAAAAAGTGGCATTACAAGGGCACAAACTGTATTATCAGGCAAGCAGAAAGTGCAAAAGAGTTTGTTAACTAAAGAAAATGTTTAACATAAAAGTATTTGACAAGGCAATTAACAGTAAAGCAAAATAATGAGCTTGTTTAAAGCAGAACGAGTGTGTTTAAGGCAGAGTTGGGCATGTTTAGAGTAAATTCAGCACAAGGAAAGTGCATTCGGCATGAAAAGGGCTTAAACAAGCAAAACGGATATAATAAGAAAAAAGGGCACACTAAGCAAAATAAAGCAATGCGACTGTATGTGTTTGGGCAAAGTGCTGTGTTTGGGCATAACTATGACTTTGTATTGTATCAAAGGCATAATTAAAGTTATTCAAAGTATCTCAGAGTGTGTAAAAGTGCTTACAGTGTGTGCTTATTACTGTGCATGTATTTCAAAAAGTTAATTGTGTGCAAAGTGCAATTATCTCATGCTATCCAGTCAAAGCATAGTTATTTTGAAGACAAGTTCTTGTGCTGGGTGTGTATGTTAGCAAAGTGCCACCATTACGGAGTGCTTTTTGTACTGGAAAAAGTTGCCTAGCAAGGTACCACCATTTTGGGAACATTTTAGTGTGATGTATGCAGTTAATCGCAAAGTAAAATTACTTCGAAAGCTATTGAGTTTTGGGCAACAGATGTCTGATTTATTTACATTGTACAATCACTTGATATGTTTCTTGCATTGATAAGAGGTGTTTTCTTGCAAAAAGTTGACATTACAAGAGTATTATAGTGGTTGTTAATTACTTAGTTGCATTGTAAAGCTCTCAAATGTTTCTTAAAGTGATGACTTTTGCAAGTGATAGTGATAAATGACTTTAGCATTTCTGCCTTTACAAATAAATTTCTGAAAGCATAATAAGTGATGGCGCATTGCTTTAGCATTTCTGCCTTTACCGATAAAATTCTGAAAGTATAGCAAGTGATGGTAAATTACTTTATCATTTATGCCTTTACCAATAAAAAATTCTGTAAAGCATTGAAAAGTCCAAAAAGTTATTTTGCAAAGCTCTGCAAAACATCAAGAAATCCGAAAAGTTATTTCACAAAATACAGTAAAGTACTGAGAAAGCTGAAAAGTTATTTAGCAAAGTACAGTAAAGCATCGAGAAGTTTGAGAAGTTTATTTCACAATGTCCAGTTATTCAAAAGTACTACAAGTTCATTCATTCGCATAATTCTGATAAGCTCAGTGAAAGAAAGTAACATAAGTTCAGAGTACAAAGGCATTGAGCAAGTACTGTTTATGCCAGTAACTTATGTACGTATGTGTGTGTGTGTGTGTGTGTGTGTGTGTGTGTATGTGTGTGTGTGTGTGTGTGTGTGTGTGTGTGTGTGTGTGTGTGTGTATTCATTCTTATTTGAAAGATCCTTCCCTGGTATTTGTTAATATGGCAGACAGATTTTGAAAACCTCAGTGACTTGTGAATGATCAGAATATTGCAGAGAACTGGGGAATATTTGAGCAAGAGTATGATATTTTCATATAAGCAGCTTACGCAGATAGAGATGCATGTACTAGGGCATTAATTTTGCTAAACCTAGCAGGATCTGTGGTCATAGAAAGAGAGCGTTCATTTGTGTATGCATCAGCAGTGCATAAAGGAGAAGGTGCAGACCACCATATTGTTGTGCAAGCTGAATCAAGGGATGACCCCAAGTGTTTGAAGTGCAAGTTCAGAGAAATATGCAACCCTCAGATGAATATTACATTAGATTAGAGAGGCATTTGTTTTACGCAAGAGATCAGAAACCAGGGGAAACATTTGCAGCTTATATAACTGACTTGAGAAGCAGAGCTAAAACATGTCGATTTGGTGATTTAAAAGATGGGCTGATAAAGGACAGGCTTGTATGTGGTATTAACAGTACTGCTGTAAGAAAGATTTTGCTTCATGACAGTGATTTAACATTGAGCAAAGCAACAGAGATTTGTCAGATCTTTGAGGTGACAGAAAGACATACGAGTATGCTTGCAAATGACAAGAGCATGGTTTCAATGAGCTCCAGAGCAAACGCAGATAGTATGCAATATGTGACAAACAAGAACAGGCCTAAGCATGTGGCAGCTACAGGGTTTCTGAAGAAGCCAAGAGGTTTTCTAGAAAGTTGTAGAAAAAGTGCAAGCTAATCCACCAGCTCAGTGCAACACAAACATAAATCAGCAAAACACAAATTTAACTTTATTGTTAACTGTAACAATTGTGGTGCAAGTCATGAGTCCAAAAGAGAGAAGTGCTTAGCATTTGGTCAGCAATGTCACAAGTGTAAAAAATGGAATAATTTCCAAAAGTTTTGCCAATCAAGTAAGCCTCACACAGTTGTAAAGAAAGGTCGCACAAAAAAGTAAGTTGATCATGTAGAGCCAAAACAGTCATCTTTCTATGTAGATGGTGTATCAGTGCTTGCTGAAAGAGTTGATGCAGTAAACTTATTAACAAGGAGCAAAGTGTTTTGCATAGTCCAGATTAATGAAAAATCAACAGAGCTTAAAGTAGACACTGGGTCAAAGTGTAATGTTATATCAGCAGTGACATTTGCAAAAGTGAGAACTAATGAACAACTCAATGTAACCAGCAATACGAGACTTGTTGCTTATGGAGGTCAAGAAATTCAAACCGAAGGTTCAGTAATACTTTCATCTTATTTGGCTGTGAACTGATACAACTTGTTATTCTATGGAGTCCAATAACAAGTGCAATCTTTATTGGGTCTCAAATGTAGTTGAAGAAAGATTCTGCTTTCTTTTGCCAAAGACGTTCATCATGTGAGTGCAGTTCCAAGTTCTATTTTTTCTGAAGCTATTTTCTCAGACTATGCTGATGTTTTCAATGAATTTTGCAAACTTCCAGTTGTGTATTACATGAAGTTAGACCCAGAGATCACTCCAGTAGTGAGACCAGCAAGAAGAGTTCTGATAGTTATGCAAGATAAAGTTAAAGCTCAGTTGGATAAAATGGTGCCACAAAGTGTGATTTGTCCATTCACAAAACAACTGAATGGGTGTTGTCCATGGCAGCCGCTTATAAAAAAATACTCAAATGAAATCAGAATATGCATTTACCCTAGAGATTTGAACAAAGCATTAAAAAGACTGTATCATCCAATGTGCACAGTTGAAGAAGTTGGAACTCTAACACCGAATACCACTGTATTTTCTGTTTTGGATGCAGAGAGTTCATTTTGGCAAGTGTTGCTTGATCACAAATCCTCATTTCTAACTACTTTTGGTAGTTCATTTGGCAGCTACAGATTCCTAAGGATGGCATTTGGAATAAATTCTTCAAGTGAAGTTTTTCATCATGCAATGGAGCAGATTTTTTCATGTTATCTTTGTGTCATAATAGTAGATGATCTATTGGTTGGACTGACAATGGTGAAGCAGAGCATGCCAGAAACCTCAGGAAAGTTCTAGACAGACCATGTGAAGTAAACTTAAAGCTCAATCCTGAGAAGTGCAAATTCAGACTTCCAGAAGTTACGTACATAGGTCATTTGTTTGCAAGTACAGGCTTGAGACCTGACCCGACTAAGCAAACAGCTATTCTAGAGATGTCAGCACCAGACAATGTACAAGGTTTACAGCATTTTCTGAGCATGGTCAACTATTTAGGTAAACTTATACCAGATTTCAGTGAATCGACAGCAGCTTTAAGAGAGCTAACATGCAAAAATGTTGCATGGTCATGGCTGGAACATCATTAGAAGTCATTTGAAGACCTTAGGCAGAAAATTGGCACCCCACTTATTTTGATACTATGATGTGAACAAAATAAACAAACCAATTATTCTTTCTTGTGATGCTTCAAAATTTGGCCTAAGCACAGTTATTCTTCAAGAGAACAGACCAATAGTCTATGCATCTAGACCACTAACTCAAACTGAGATGCAGTATGCTCAAATTGAGAAAGAGCTTTTGGCTATAGTATTTGCATGTTCCAAGTTTCATGATTATATTTATGGTCGAGCTATGCAGATTGAAATTGATCATCAATCTCTAGTTACTATTCTAAAAAACTTATGCATTCCACTCCAGTGAGATTACAAACAATGATGCTCAAATTGCAAAAGTATCAGTTCAAATTGGTCTACATTAAAGGCAAATTGCTCTATCTGGCTGATACCTTATCCAGATCGCTTAGAAGTACAACAGACCAGCTTGATGTTGAGACATTTGACTTTGATGTGATGTCAGTGCATAGTTTTTCTATCACTAGACTTGATGAGATAAGAGATTACACTGAGACTGATCCAATTTCACAAAAGCTCAATCACTACATTAATGTTGGATGGCCACCAAAGCAATCTAGTGTATGACCTGAGGTGCAAGCATATTTTCCTTACAGAGATGAATTGTTAATGGAAGATGGCATTATTTTCAAAGGTCCTAACATTATTGTTCCTGCTTCCTTACATCAAGAATATATTCATATTTTGCATCATGGTCACCCATGTTCATCATCCACTAAGAGAAGAGCAAGAGAATTAGTATTTCAACCTTCATTATCAAAAGACATTGATAGAGTTATTTTTTCTTGTTCAATAGGCAACAGTATTAGGCCGCATTTGCAAAGAGAACCATAGGTTCATAGGTTAGTACTAAGCTAACTGCCCTTGCAAGCCATTTTAAGCCTAGCCAATTATCCCTTGTGAGACTCAAACCCTGCACTTTGTATTTGTAAGGCAAACACTTTAACCATTAGGCCACCCTCCCAACTCCTGTGTTCTTGTGGTAGAACTTTATCAGTTATCAAAGTGCAATTCCTGAACTACCTTAGTCTACTGTAGCAACTAATATCTTTGAGTGGAATCGTCAAAACTACTTGGTTATGGTAGACTTTTATTCAAATTGGCTTGAGATTGATCTGCTACCAAACTTAACCTCAACTACTGTTATTACTAAGTTGAAGCATCATTTCTCAGTTCATAGTAATCCACACAAACTTTTTTCAGACAATGGTACTCAATTCACTAGCCAGTTGGTTCAGAAATTTACAAGAGAATGGGACTTTGTACATGTCACTAGTGCCCCTGAATATCCTCAATCCAGTGGTCTAGCTGAATGAGCAGTACAGAGTGCAAAGCAATTACTTGAAAAGTCAAAGCATAACAATACTGATGTATTCTTGAATTTGCTTAATCTCAGAAACATACCCTGTGATGATATTCTTAGCTCACCTGCTCAAGGACTACTTTCCAGACAAACTAGAACTATGCTACCTATTTCTTCAAGTTTGTTTCAGCCTAAACATAAGAACAATAAAACCACCAAGGCTCAATTGTTTAAGAAACGTAATATCCAGAAATCTATTTATGACAGATTGAGCAGATTACTTGGTCCATTGAGGGAAGGAGAGGTGGTACAAATCCAGACAACAAAAGGTTTTGATCGAATAGGACACATTACAGGCATCTGTGCCAAGGTGAGATCATATTTGGTAGATTCTGAGTATGTGGTGTACAGGAAGAATCACAGACATCTTCTTCCTGTACCAAAGTCAACATAATTACAGTCATCGAATGGAGAGATGAAATGTCAGCAAGCAAAGGAGAGTAGTAATGCTGAAATTGAATTCATCCTCAAATCTTGGTGAGTGCCTTTACGAGGTGGGCCCTGTTTTCACAAAATTTCACCAAGGCGACACTTATATATAGACTGTATTTATATAGCATATATCATGGACAGAAGTAGGTCAAAACTAAAAAAGATAGCTGGGTGCACAAGACCCAGGATAAGAAAGTGCTCAATCCTGGCAGGCACACTAGTGCCAAGACTTGAAAAAGATGGCAGTGTAGAATCCTCAAAATACAGAAAGATTCCTACAATGGGGCCAGGCCAGGCCCAGGTGGAGGATTGCCCCCCTGTTGTAGAAGGAAGTAGCTGTCTACAAAAATCACAAAAACTGATAGGCCATAGAAGAGCCATAAAAATGATAAAGTGGACTACTGAGGATAAGAAAGAAATTATGTATTGTTACTAACGATTAAGAAAGAAATTAGAGGAAAGAAAAATACTTCCGCAAGAAAAACTGTCATATGCTTCGAATGAAAATTTGTGTTCATTAATACAACAGATTTGTGAGAAACAGTATCTAGATCAAGAAATCTTGATCTGCTTGGAAAAAGAAGCATCTGAGGAAATGCAAAAATATAAACAACAAAACAAAGAGATATTTGAAAAGTATAAAAAGGAAATATGGACATGGGAAAGGAAGAGAGATTTGATATGGTGCAATATTTATGCAAAGGAGAAAGCCAAATTAATCAATGCAAAGAAGGCAGCCCCAAAGATATTTGAAGAGAAATACAGACAAAGGCATCTGGATATGGAAAATTTCACAATAAAAAAATAATATCACAAAGATGGAGTGTAGAAAAGAAGATCAGTAAAGTAGAAGTTAAAAAGATAGAAGCTGAATTGTGGAGTGCCTGCAAAGTGAAGGATTTGGTGTAGAAGGTCTAATACAGGTTACATCACAGCAGGATGGAGTGAGCTCCCAAAGCAGGGAGAAAAATGAAGATCAGGAGACATCTAAAGAAGAAATATGGACATGAGAAAGAAAAAGAAATTTAATATGGTGTAATATTTATGCAAAGGAGAAAGCAAAACTAACCAATACACAAAGAGCAGCACCAAAGATATTTGAAGAGAAATACAGACAAAGGAATCCAGACATGGAAAACTTTACCATACAAAAAATAAGGAGACAAAGAGGAAACATAGAAAAGGAGATTAGTAATGGAGAAGTTAAAGAAATAGAAAATTGAGGTTATGGAGTACCTGCAAAGTGAAGGATTTAGTGTATAAAATCTAATTCAGAAAGCACCACAACAGGATAGAGTAATGGATATCCAAATTAAGGGGAAACCAGTGAAACAGGAAGCAATTGGTCAGGTGCCATAGGAAGATAATTTGGAGCCTTCCACAGGAAACCAGTATAAACATTTACTTGAAGCTAGACAGGAAGGGAAGGAACAGGAAACTGTGGAAACCCTGATGCAGTCAATGTTGAGAAGTGATAGGCCAGTGAGTTCCCATATAATAGAGCAATGGATGGCACAGGATGAAATTGATGAGAATGTGTCACAGGAGGATGCTATAGAACTTTCTATAAAATGCCTGCAGGAATTGGAAAACAAGGGATGTGCCCTCAGTTTAGAAGAAAATGAGCTAAGAGAAGAATTGCTTGATTTAATAGACATAGACAGATATATCAAGAATAAGGAAAGAAATAGACTGCAGAAGGTTAATAAAACCCAAAAAGTCAGAAGTCTGATAAAACAAATGAACACAGTAATTAGGACTGTTCATAGAGATCCATGCAATATAAGAAGTAAACAGGTTATATTACTGTGCAGCTAAATTAATAACTGATAAAGTTCTACCACAAGAACACAGTGTAGTGAGGGAAAGGAAGGGGAGAAATCAAATACCATCACAGAAGTACTGAATAGAGAAAATTATAAAGCGATTAAGACAAGAAGTGTCACTGTTAGAAGACTATAGAAGAGGGAATAGATCAACAAAAATACTAAGAAAGATAATGTAATAAAAGCAATGCACAATATTAGAACATACCAGGATCTATCATGCACAATCGCAAATAACAAAATAAAAATTTCAGCACAGGCAGAGAAAAAAAAAGAAGAAATAGATACATTTTATGAAGGTCCTGTGGAACATAACAAAGATGCTAAATGGATAGAAGAAGTAAAAGAAAGAATAAGAAGTTTAAAGGTACAGGATATGAAATGGGATGAAGTAGCAGCTAGAGAGATTGAAAGAAAGTTAAGAAAAACCTCTAATTGGAAAACCCCAGGCCCAGATGCAGTACCTAACTTCTGGTTAAAAGTATTAACATCTTTGCACGAAGATTTAGGTATGAGTAAGAACTATTTATATGCACACCCAGAACAGACACCAACCTGGTTAACAACAGGAAAAACAATGCTCCCACTTAAAAGTGAACCTGCAAGCTACCCTAAAAATTATACACCAATAACTAGCCTTCTGACAATGTATAAACTATACACGGGAATTGATGCCGACAGAGTTTATAGTCATTTAAAAGAAAACTCAATTATGGCAGTAGAACAAAAGGGCGATAAAAGAAAGTCATATGGAACAAAGGATCATTCATTGTTAAACAAAGTCATAGTTTAGAAGTGTAAAAAGGGGAAGAATCTAAGTATGGCATGGATTGACTACAAAAAAGCATTTGACAGTATCCCTCATTCATGGATAAAAGAGTGCTTAAAAATGTATTTGATATATCCTACACTGATTGACTGCATTACAGTGACCATGAAACAGTGACAGATCATTTTTCAATTAACAACAACAAAATGTCAGCACCCAACTGGAGCATACATATTTTAATGTGCAAAAACACAAAAAACAGACTGGTTTTGGCCCAATGGCCTTTTTCAATGTGAAACACAATTAGTATAAGCAGCATGTTATATACCAAAATGTAATGGAATAATTGAACATGAATTAAGCAATTATTATAAATGTTCATTAAGACCAGGTGGAAATAATCCACCTACTTTCACAATCCAAGATTTTTCCTTTTTATTCAACAATTTATGCCAACCTGTTTTCAGGGATCTATGTCCCAAAAATCTATCAATAACAATAATTTTAAAAGTTGCTGTCTTATGAACAATGGTATGCTTATATAAAGCATTTGCTAAATGTTTATTTCTAATGTTGTGGAGATGTTCTGAAATGTGCAGGTTTAGGGGTCTGGAGGTTTGGCCAACATAAAAGGCTGAGCATGAACAAGCTACAAGATAAATAGCCAATCACTGTTACAAACCGGGACTATATATGGACATTCTATTAAGCCAATATTCCAGGGCACATAAACCTGCCCAGTGTGGAATGCTAGTGAAAAGGGACATGACGTCCAATGTACACAACAATCAACTGGGTTCCAATGAAAAACGATATTTAAAAATTCTGCTGTATCCTGTATCCTGGCTCTAACTGCAGATAGTAATGGCTTAAGGTACCTAGTAAGGTACGCAGACAATGGTTCAGTAAGAGAATCTTTCCAGAAACTATGGGTCTTCCTGGAGGTTTTTTGATATCTTTGTGGATTTTTGGAAGGAGATAGAAATATTGTGATGATGTATTCTTAACCTTCAAATGAAACATCGTACATTTTTCTATAATATCTTCACTCACCACACCCTCCAGAAAGGCATCAATTTATTTTTTAAATTCCACTGTGGGGTCATAGGGCATGCAGGTATCGAATCTTGCATCTTGCAACTGATTATAGGCTTCTTCAACATATAGTGATTTATCCATTACAACCATTGCACCACCTTTATCTGCTTGAATAATAATATTCTTATTATTTTTAAATGTGTCAAGGCATTCACTTCCCCTATTGACACATTTGAAGGAGAAATGTGTTTTTGGCAATTCAAACCAAAATGTAATTCCTTTAATATACATTTTTGAAATACCTCCATATTTTTATTCATAGGTGGAACAAAGGTTGACTTATTAAACCTGAAGCTATTATTTGCATTACATTCATTAACACATTCAATGCCCTGAAAATGTAATTTAAGGTTAAGCAATCTACAAGATGCATATAAATCTTCAAGAAAGATATCTTCAGAAACAAAAAAACCTGGAATGAAATTTAGACCTTTATTTAGTAGCACATAATCAGATTCAGACAGAACAGCTGAAGAGATATTGATAACATTATTTGAGGAAGTTACCTGGATTTCAGAAAATTCAACATTGCTTCCAAAGATCCATCTATGCTTACTTTTGGACTTATGTTTCCTGCCCCCCCTCCTCCTTTTGTTAAAGATAAAGGGACTGAATCTGAATTGTGCGATGAATTATCTTGTGTCACATTGAAAGACCTCTAAGTGGCTGGTGACGTCTGCTGTCTATCAATTTCTGTATCGGTATAAGAGGACGGATCCTCACCAGAAGTATCACTAATAGATTTTTTCAAGATGGACTTATTTCTTTTTCTCTTTTGCCCCACAGGCAAAGACTCCTTCTGATCAAATCTAACATTTTTACCATTTTCATATATTCAAAGGGCTGACCAAGTCGGTAGTCCCTCAATCTCTGTTAAACTTATGAATTTTTCTTTCTTTTAAATTTTGTACAAATTGAAGCAACTCTTTCCTAAGGTTGTCAAAACATTGTTTATAAATAGCAGAGCCTTCAAAAGATTTAGCCCTTTCACAAATTTGAGTGACTCCAGGTAGATATATATATATATATATATATATATATATATATATATATATATATATATATATATATATATCTGTTCTACATTCGTAAAACTCATGTAAGGTTTTAACAAACTGTAGAGATGTTTTTTGCTGAATGTCAGCCCAAGAAGACAATAATATATCATCAGGTTGACCAACTAAAGGTTTAATATGAATTCTCAAACCCCTAGGGGTAAATTTTTTTTCTAAGTAAGCCTTGAAAAGCCTTAAATGCCAAACACATTAGCTATGATTTTTCATTTGATTGGTAAGCTGGTCAGACAAAGAAATGCATGCTGAATCTGGACTGCATTCAGTCTGGATGCTTATATTATTTGTATTCCCCATCCCAAAAAACAAAATTTCTTCTTTATCTACTGACAATTCCTTTAGAATAGCCATTAGATCCATACTGAAAAATGCTAACAATGAAACAATTTAGCTCATGCAAAAAGAACTGTACTATTTCTCAAATATAAATATATGTGACAAAAAAAACATAAAAAAAACCCAATAAATAGGCAAACAATATCATCCAAAAAAGGATGAATAGTCAGTCATATAGATGTATTACAGCTCCAATGGTTTCACAAAACCTTTAAAGCATACAATAAATACAATTTGAATAAAAAATAAAACTTGAGTCTTTTACTCGAAAACAGAAAAACAATTATCATTTGTCCATCAAAACCAATCGATTTTAACAGTCAAACATAGCTCTTGCTCATCGAGAAGAATTATTGCTGTTCTTAGAAAATAAATCAAGACCCCCAAAATATCTAGACAGTTATTTGAGGGCAAGGACCAAACAGTAAGTGTCATGAAATAAATAGGACTTGCTCAGCTTCCAAGTAACAAAATCAGAATGGTGTTCATCTCTTCCGATACGTCACCAACAAGAAATCCAAAATGTAAAGAACTGATGGTATTCACCTCTTCTGGCCATCGTAATAGCTGAAACATGCCCAACATTCCTCCGGAGACAACCGTCATAAACATGAAACACTTCCCGCTTGCATACGACCATCAGTAAATGTATTAGTAGCAAACACAACAGTTTAAAATCATAAGCTGATAGCCCTTGCCCAAAAATAGTTCTCCCTAGCTTCAGAGAGATAGGAATATTGAAGGAAACTCATTGGTGCTCTTTTTCTTCACAAACACACACCGACTGAGACCCACTACAGCCTTCCATGACTGCAAGGCCTTTTACTTGACATATTTATGATTGAAACAGCAAAACGCAATTATAAAATGGCTTGTTGAATGTATAAAAATACATCCACTTCCATGTATTATATGTCCATTAAATAGCAAGTTCCAGAGCAGGTTTTGTCAATTTCAAAGCAGAAACTATTGCTTTATAGAAGACTTCAACAGTCTGTATCATGCCACGGCTTTTCACTATGTATAAAAAATCAAGGGCATACAAAAAGTCTCTATCCCCAATATTGTAGTCAGATATAATTACCAAAAGATGCAGATCAAATTCCTGAAGCTAGATAGTGCCTTCTTAAAGATGAAACCTTGCCAGACCCCAGGAACATTGCCACAAATTACAAAAATCTTGAACTCCCAGCAACATTAGAAACCCGAAGCCTTTCAAACATAGAAAGAACCTTTCGAACCAATGTTGATGATAGAAGCAATTGGCCTCAATATTCCATTATATGGCAAAAACCACCGAAAATATAGGTGCAACAAGAGCTAAATACAGAAGCTCTTGCTGCAACTGATGCCACCAGCATGCTGAAGCAAAGAAAACTACCGCAACTAAGACCTCTGCAAGGACGGCAGGTGCACAGGCTCAAAAACCAAAAATCACAAGAACAAAAAGCCAGCACCCAACTAAAGCATACATATTTTAATGTGTAAAAACACAAGAAACTGACAGGTTTTGGCCCAATGGCCTTTTTCAATGTGAAACACAATCAGTATAAGCACCACATTATATACCAAAATGTAATGGAATAATTGAACATGAATTAAACAATTATTATAAATGTTCATTAAGACCAGGTGGAAATAATCCATCTAGTTTCACAATCCAAGATTTTTCCTTTTTATTCAACAATTTATGCCAACCTGTTTTCAGGGATCTATGTCCCAAAATTCTATCAATAACAGTGCATTTAAAATTTGCTGTCTTATGAACAATGGTATGTGTCTATAAAGCATTTGTTAAATGTTTATTTCTAATGTTGCTGAGATGTTCTGAAATGCGCAGTTTTAGGGGACTGGAGGTTTGGCCAACATAAAAGGCTGAGCATGAACAGGCTACAATATAAATAGCCCAATCACTGTTAAACAGCCAGGTCTATATTAGAACATCGAACGTTCAAAATTTTGAGTGTTCTAATATTGACCCGTTTCCAGTGATCTGAAAATATCAAAGAAACAGAAAACTGAATTTTTTCCTAGGGAAAGAATTCGGTTGTCCATTTCTGTTGCTTCGGTATTTTCAGCGCTGTGGTGGAAAGTTACAGGTTGGGTTCAGGTAAGTGTACTATTGTGTGGACGTGAGGGTTAAGGCAGATTAGGTGAGTTAGGGTTACCCCTAATGGGAGCAGCTGAAAGAAGAAGAAGGTGAGTTAGGGTTAGGGCGTGGGTCAGGTAAGTGTGCGATTGAGGGTTAGGGTGGGGTAGGTGAGTTAGGGTTAGGGTGCAGGTGAGGTGACTATGCGATAGTGACGGACCTTGGAGTTAGGGTTTGGGTTAAGGTAAGTGGATAGTTAGTGGTGTATGTATAGTTTAGTGTAGGGTTAGGTGTAAGAGTTTAGGTGTATGTGTGTGGATTGCTGTTTGTTTGGTGTGCTTGTGTTGTGTGCATGTGTTTTGGAACAGCAATTTTTTTCCCTAGGAAATAATTTGCTGTTCTGAATGTTCAATGTTTTAAATTTTCGATTCATAGGATTCGATATTAGAACACTTGAAATTTTGAATGTTCGGTGTTCTAATATAGACCCAAATAGCCTACCTTACTATGTACCTTAAGCCGTTACTAGCTAGATTTAGAGCCAGGATACAGGACACAATGGAATTTTTAAATATCATTTCCGATACCCAATTCGAACCCAGTTGGTTGTTGTGTACATTGGACGTCACGTCCCTTTACACTAGCATTCCACACTGGGCAGGTTTATGTGCCCTGGAATATTGGCTTAATAGAATGTCCTTATATAGTCCCAGTTTCAATACATTTCTTCTATGCTTGTCAGAGCATGTCTTGTCTAAAAATGTATTTTTCTTTAATAACAAATGTTACTTGCAGTTGAAAGGTACAGCTATGGGTGCATCTTTTGCACCCATATATGCTGACCTTTTTATGGGTTATCTTGAGCAGATTATTATATATAACAATCATAATATATTTCTTGGTGAAACTGATATCTGGCGTAGGTTTTTGGATGACTGCTGGATGGTGTGGAAGTCGGATTCTGTATATTTACAGGAATTTGTCCAGTATTTGAATGAAAATAAATGGGGTATGAGGTTTACCATTAATTATGTCTCTTCCATCTCTTTTTTGGATGTGACTATATCTAAACAATCTGATGGTACCTTGTCTAGTTCATTGTATAGAAAACTCCATCATTCAGATATGCTATAACATGCATCCAGCTGTCATCCAATACATATTACTGCCAATATTCCTAAGTCACAATTTATGCGATTACACACAATCTGCTCAAATACAGAAGATTATATACATTTTAATGAGGATTTAGTTAACCGCTTTAGGGAACGTGGATATTTTCTGGCTAAGGTTAGGCAGACTAATAGGGAAGTGCAACTTTTCTCCAGAAATGGCCTTCTTAAATATAAAAATTATCGTCCTCAAGTGGACAACAAAATCAGGTTCATTACCACCTATGGTAGGAATACTCATGAATTTCTAGATATAGTGCAACAGCATTGGGATATTCTTTTGACTGATGATAGATTGTGTGATTTATTAGACAATAGATGTTCATTCTCTTTCCACAGGGGCAAAACCTTGGAAAGTAATTTTAGTCATTATAAACATTTTGTGCCTTTGGCGTGCTCTGTACATGCTACATTGGATGGTACACAAGTGGTGGGGTGCCACCCTTGTGGCCATTGCTTTTTCTGTAAATTTATTTGTTAGACTAAAGAGTTTTCAAGTAAAAATATTTCTAAGGTTTTTTCTATTAAAGTATTTGGTAATTGCAACAGTGATTGGGCTTTTTATCTTGTAACCTGTTCATGCTCAGCCTTTTATGTTGGCCAAACCTCCAGACCCCTAAAACTGCACATTTCAGAACATCTCAGCAACATTAGAAATAAGTATTTAGCAAATGCTTTATATAAGCATACCATTGTTCATAAGACAGCAACTTTTAAATGTATTGTTATTGATAGAATTTTGGGACATAGATCCCTGAAAACAGGTTGGCATAAATAATTGAATAAAAAGGAAAAATCTTGGATTGTGAAACTAGGTGGATTATTTCCACCTGGTCTTAATGAACATTTATAATAATTATTTAATTCATGTTCAATTATTCCATTGCATTTTGGTATATTATGTGGTGCTTATACTGATTGTGTTTCACATTGAAAAAGGCCATTGGGCTGAAACCGGTCTGTTTTTTGTGTTTTTACACATTTAAATATGTATACTCCAGTTGAGTGCTGGCTTTTTGTTGCTGTGATTTTTGTTTTTTGAGCCTGTGCACCTGCCGTCCTTGCAGAGGTCTTGGTTGTGGTAGTTCACTTTTCAGTTAAGCCATGATAAAGGACAAATTCTTATCCCAGGGATAGAAATTCAAAGGGGGATATTCCAGGGTGACTCTGTGTCACCGTTACTATTCTGCCTTGCCCTTAATCCATTAAGCTGTTTACTCAACAGCTTAGGCCATTGCTATAATCTGGCTGTTAGAAAACAACAAAATGTAAAGACGTCTTCCCTTCTCTTTGTCAGTGATTTAAAACTGTATAGCTCATCAGATGAGGAACTGAAAGCACAACTGCAAATTGTCAAATCTTTTTCAGATGATATAAGAATGTCATTTGGTCTTGATAAATGTGCAAAAGCAACTTTTAAAGCAGGAAAACTGCAGCACCAGGAAAACATCAATTTGGGACAAGAATGTGATATAAAAGAACTTGAACAAGGAGTGTATAAATATTTGGGAATTGATGAACGATCAACAGTAAAACATGAACAAATGCAAATAAAACTTAGTAAGAAATACTTCAGAAGACTTAAATTAATCCTGAAAGCAAAACTGACATCTAGGAACAAAATCCAAGCTATAAACCAATTTGCTCTTCCTGTCTTAACTTACAGTTTTGGAGTGATTGACTGGCCTCAAAATGTGTTGGATAGATTAGATAGGAAAACAAGAAGGATGTTTCATGCTCACCAAATGATTTATAAAAATCAGTGCATACCAAGATTATATATTCCGTGTTCCAAAGGAGGGATGTGCCTCCTTGAAATTGATTATATGTATAGCTCTGCAATCGTGGGACTCCACACATACCTGCTGACCTCACAAGACCCAAATGTAGTGAAAATTTTGAAACATGAGGAGAATAAATCTAAGATGACTTCTCTGCTTAATCTAGCAGAAGCTTATCGGTGTCAAGCAGGAATAGAAATCAAACCAGAAGTAGATGAAAATCAGGAAGCAACTGAATGTGGCAAAAAAACAAAAGAAAGAATATAAGGTCAAGAATCAGATGAGAAGACAAGAGATGTGGAAAAAGCATAAATATAGTTGCAAGTATAGAAAACTTCTGGAAGAACCACATGTTGATCAGGAATGAACACAGGAATGGTTAAGGAGAGGCAAATTTAAACCAAGAGATGAAAGGTTAATATTGGCAGCCCAAGATAGTGGGCTGCATACACATTGGTTTATAATGTCCATTGAAGATGTGGGAGAAACAGACAAATGTAGGTTTTGTAAAACCGAACTGGAAACAGTTGCACACCTCGTTGCTGCTTGTGACATACTAATGGCAGAAGCACTGTATACTGAAAGACATAATAATGTGATGAGACTGTTGCACTGGGAATTGTGCAAACATTATGGTACTGAAGTGGCCGAAAAACACTGGAAACATGAGCCACAAAGCATCATAGAAAATGAAGAAGTCTACATCACATGGGATCATCCATTACCAACAGTTCAAAAGACAGATGCTATAAAACCGGATATAGTGGTCCAAGAAAAGAAGACAAGAGTAGCATTGATCATTGAAATTGCCACACCCAGTGACTACAGTGTCTTGTGTACAGAGAGATACAAAGTCATAAAATATCAGGATCTGCAGGCAGAAACAAGAGCAATGTAGAAAAAAGATACCCAGACAGTTCCAATAGTAGTAGGAGCATCGGGTTTTATAAAAAATAATTTACAATCGTATTTAGATATGTTACCAATACATGTAACTCCATATGAACGGCAGAAGGAGTCATTACTTGGCACATTGCGAGTGCTGAGAAGAACACTACTGGCTGACATCAAAGATTGAAACAATACTAATTTCATGAACTTTAATTGTACTTTGACTTAGGAATGGGTTCCATTCCAGTTATTATATTAGAAACCCAAAAGACTTGGAGAAATTAAACAAGATTGTATCTATGATCCAAACTATAAATCAAAGAATGAGTCAGACACTGTTTCCAGATCAGAATGTGTTCAAAAGTTTGATTCTGTTCCAGAAAGTGATTCAAACATTCCACAGGTCAACCATTTTGCAGAAACTGTCCCAGCTGCTTAATCTAGTTACCAGATGTATGTCTCATGATATGGAGTTTCTAAGCCTAGTGTGAAATAGATGTGGAGTTGATTGTATATATATATATATATATATATATATATATATATATATATATATGTGTGTAGTTAGTATTGTATAATGCTTGTCTATAGATTACCTGTGATTTCTGCATGCCAAATAATCTCCTGACAAACTGCATGATCTATTAGAGTGTAAATTGTGTGTGCTAAATCTTTAAGAAGCATGTGAGGCTTGCGTACACGTATAAATTCCAGACACGTGCAATCCCTAGTGCCATTTGTAGAAGCAGCCAGAGAGTGAACATGCATGATCACAGTTGTTAGTTTGTATATAAGTTATTTAAGTTATAGTCAGTAAGCCTCTATAGTGATGTGTTTGTATAAAATAAAGCGGTTTGAACAGAACCCATGAAGACTCATTTATTCATGTACCAACACGAAAGCGACAACTAGCAAGGCACGATAGATGGAATCATTCACTGTAAGGGTGTATTCCAGGGGCATGAAGTGAGAACATGTAGAAAAGGCACATCCTGAGTCAAATTCTAAACTGTCTATCAAGCTAAAACTGGATGCCTAAGAAGATTTTGAATCTTTAGGTGGATGTAGAGAAGGAGATAACCTAGCAATAAGAATGACTATTTCTGTCACTGTCAGAGAGAGACCTCATATAATGGAAGTATCTTGGAAACAGACATTTGTTATAGGGGAACACATGGAAAAAGCCCAGACTACACAACAAGATTTGCATAATAGGAATTCAAAGAACAGGAAATATAAAGTGAAGCTGGAGAGCAGGTCTTTGTGTTTTTCCTCTCTACATAGAATACGTTTCCTCACTGAATGGCAAGATCAGTCTGAAAAGTGGAAAAATTAAATAATGTAAGCTACACAGTTAGACAGACATGTAAGAGAAACCAAAAACATATATGCCAGTCCATACTGACATTCATAAGCCATAGAAGGAGGAACACATCTATATATTTAGTTTTTTGGTAGAAACTCATGGGAATGCTGTAGAAAAAATTGATCTCTTTGCAGCGCATGTAGGTGACACAGAAACAAGAGATATAAGAGTTTCTGAAAAACAGTAAAGATTTATTTTCAGAAACACCTGGAAGAGCAATACTGTTTCAACACCATATTGGCACAATTTCATGAAATTAAAACCTTAAAGAATGCTAAAGTTATACAGAAAGGTTGTGGAAGAGGAAGTTGAAAAAGTATTTAAGACAGGAGTGATAGAAGAGTAAAAGTGCAATTGGAACAGCCCCATCGTGTCCAAAACCCTGATAGACAATGAGATTCTATAATGATATTGGAGAGCTGAACAGCATTTCAAAATCTGACTGAAAGCAACTGTGTAAGGTAGATGAACTGACTAATAGGTTGGGGAAGGCAAGATTCTCAACCACATTAATTCTCTCAATAGGTTAATGAGAATCTCTGTAACAGTTGAAGTGAAGGGAAAAGGCAGACTTTTCACCCTTCAGGGCTTATTCCAGTATACCCAATTTTACCCAATATTATGGACCCTAGGGGCAAGATGAAAGCATGGATTTGTGCTTATGCCTTGAGTATCTTTTCTTAAGGGACATAGACATTATTACCCTAGGTGTGAATTTGCAATTCCCCATCCATGAAGAGGGCCAAGGAAGGGCTCTGCTTAATATGAATAGGAAGCCTGGCTCAAAGAAGGGGCACTCGCTGAGACACATATCTCTCTCTCTCCAACATGTTTTGTTTGAGTCTTTGACTATGTTTAGACCCCTAGATTGGGTGATCCTCATGCTGTTTGACTCGCATATATGTAGCAGCTCCATCAGGGCTGGATTTATGAGTGCCTTATAGATCAGGCATAAGTCATCTCTTAATAGTTGGTAAGAGACAGTTTAAAGGGATAGAGCTTTACGTCTATCCACATAGAACATGTTGTTTATACCCTGTATTGCCATTGTGAGGAACATCTGAGGTCACTCCAGATCCTGTAAGTGCCTAGTCAAGTGCATGCTAGATGATGCACTGTACTCAATTATTGGTCTAATGTGGGCTGAGTACAGTGGGACAATAATTTCCTTGGATCTGGATGCCATACCTTTAAGTATAAGTTGTGCCACATAGAAGGACTTCCTCACCGCTGTGGACACATGACAGTCAAAGTTCAGGCTACTATCTATCTATCTGTGTACCTAGATCTCTCAGCTCTGTTGTACACATTCCCTCTTACTTCTCAATAGGTTTGTTGTACAGCCTATTAATACCAGGGGTCCACCGTGGTGGCTTGTTTTTGTGGTTTGACCTGGATTTATTTTGGTCTGGTACTACCATTTCTATATAGTTGTCTACATGGTTGTACAAGGCTTTTGTGTATGCCTCTACATAGGTTTCTGTCTTTTCAGGATTTGGGGGAGCTTGGAAACTAGCTATGCCATCCCTTAATAGGGCATACTTTATCTTAGAGAAGTTCTTAAAGTTTTTGAGGATAGGTGGAGGGACTAGTTTTACCTTTATTTCAAGGGAGAATGCTTATCTTACCTGTGAGGACACCACACTATGGGGTGCAGCACTCTCCCATATTTGTGAGTACCAGATCAAGGATATTTGTTCAAAGTGGGAGTGCATAGCTTGCATTCTCTACCTGTTGACTGTTAGGTAGAGAAACTACATCAAGTCTAGCGGATAGATCTACACATTGAGAGATCATCATTATCATCATAGTTAAATTTCCAATACTATCATTTGAAGTATTTTGACTTGGGTTGGGGCTAATGTGTCCTTCACTAACCATATCCAGAAACTCCAAACCAACAGCAGAAAGTATAACAAACAGATAAAAAATAGCTGTTGAAGACACAAACCCCAAACAATGCTCTGTTGTTAAATAGAAGGAAAAAAAATGTGTGTTAAATATAATGTTCACATAAATAACTTTACAAAAGGGTACTTAAAGTGTGAACCCATAGCAAAGGGGCCAGAGGTATTATTGCAGCATTCACCCCTATCTCTGTTTCATTACCTAGTCAATGCTTTAAATTTCAAAAGGGGTGCAATGGAACAAGATGTGTTAAATCCTGGACAACCATGGGCATTCAAAGTCATTTGCCAATATAATTCCCTTAGTTACTCCCCCCATTCCCTCATTTAGTCCTTCTATAACTATGAACTTAAATGTGTGACTTTTGTAGTCCAAAACATGTCCTGCCAAGGCATTCTTGGGGTTCCTTTTGTTGATGTTATATTGGTGTTTATAGATTCTTTCCTTCAACCTGCGCTCAGTTTTACCTATGTAAAAACACGGGCACTGTTGGCATAATGCCACATAGATCACCCTCCTAGAATTACAGTCAAAATTTGACCTAACTTTGAATTCATTGCCTTTAATAGGAAACCTATCACACAGAATTAATTTACATTGGGAACAGAACCCACATTTTTTCATATGACATGCCTGGTGCATGTTTTCTTTAGATGTACGTTCTAAAATTTCCTTCAGCTTCCTATCCCTTCTAAATGTAAAACTGGGTTTGTGTCCTAACTTCTCTGTCAAGGTGGGATTTTCACAAATAATCACCCAGTTTTTTCAATAACCAATTTAAGTTTTCTGTGGTCCATATTAAAGGTAGTTATGAAATTCATGGAGTAATGAGGTCTGATCAAATCCCCAGTTACTTCCTCCTCCACTTCAGCTCTTATATTTTGTATTATAAAATGTATTGACCATCCTAAGATAGGTTAATACCATTTGGTATTTCTTTTTCTCATAACCTGCAACTTAAGTTCCTCTAGCAGTCTGTCGGGGTAACCTTGGTAATGGAACATACCCAGTAAAAGTTTACATTTATTATGTTCAATGCTAGGCTCATGCCTACCTGTGATGCATATTCTGAGAGATCAAAGATGTCTCGCTTCATATAGTCCACGGAGATATGTCTCAGGTCATTCACACCCATGTGGACAATGTTTGAGTCATACTGGTACTTAGGAGTAAGTGACCTGAGTGCTTGCATGATCTGGCAGATCCTGGCCCCTGATAGGCAACTAACTGTAACCTTCACCTTATCCAGCCTGGTAAGATGGACATCATTGTACCTCACAATGGAGTCTCCTATGACCAGAATATTGGGTTGTGGAGTGTTTCACCTTATCAGCGTGGTAGTTGAGACACAGGGAGATGTAGCTTTATATGTTGTGATGGGAATTGTCTTGTTTGTTTGCATGCAGAGTTTCTGAGGACTGTGTTTGAGAGGCCTTTGAGGTTTTGGGTAAGTTACGTATGAGTACTTCTGCACATCTGGGTCTATGTGTGTGGTTCTTTGCGGGTGTGGTGAGTGATGTGTTTGAGTAATTGACAACCCCTTTGTTGCTTTTTGTTTCAGTATGTGACAATCTAGACTCCAGTGTCAATGTGTAACTAGATATTTCACATACTGTATTAGTCTGTTTGAGAATTAAGTGGTTGTCAGTGTACATAAGGCAATTGTTACATTGCCTCAGGATGCCCATATCCACCAAGATGGATGCAGAGATAGCAGGAAAGTGCCCATCCATGGTGGCAGGTCCTAAAGTGTACTTGATAGGATAAGATAGGAGTGGAGGGTGTTTGTAACCAGATGAGGGAAGGGTGCTTACTTGGTGTAATTTGCAGCTAACCCAACCAGTGATACTACCCTGCACCAAACTAGATGCTGTCTGAACAGAAATAGTCCTGAATGGTATAATAAGGTAAGGTAGACCTAAATAGTCCTAATAACTAAATGCATAAATGCTGCCTATCATGCAAACTAGTTGCCTGCGAGTAACATGGGACTGAGGTAAAGTTCCAAGGTGTTTTTATAGGGAAATTTCAACTACTGGTGATTGCATATATACAAGGCACCAGTAATTGCTGCCATGTGAAGAGTTATTCTCGCAAATGCAAGACTTATATATGATCAGAATAAAACAAATTTATACTAACTATGCACTAAGACCAATCAGGTGAGGACACAATGAGTTTACCACCAGCAGTTGCCAGCTCAGACAGGTGAAATCAGCCTTCTCCTGCCACAAGAGTGCCGACTTTGACCCTCGTAATGTAAAATGACTGGTTTGGAGCCCAGGTGTTAAGAGACTTCAAAAGGATGCCTAATACTAAATAAGTAACACTAGACACAATGTATTTCAATGCAGTCCTTACAGCACTTTGAAATTACCACTTTAAACTTTAAAGAAGTACAACAAAATAATAAATAGTACAATAAACATTCACAGTATCATGAAAATAAGCAATGTTTCCAGATGTTTGCGTCTCTACAGGGCATTGGTACATCGAGCTGCTCCATGCAAATGTGCTGAATTTATACCAGGATTGGAAATACAGAAAAGTGACTACTAAGTCCTCTGGCCAAAAAACAACTATACTTACAGACCTTTAGTGTGCTCCCCAACTCATATAGACCAGGTAAACACCTACTACCATGTTTTCTTTAGATGTATGTTCCAAAATTTCCTTCAGCTTCCTATCCCTTCTAAATGTAAAACTGGGTTTGTGTCCTAACTTCTCTGTCAAGGTGGGATTTTCACAAATAGTCACCCAGTTTTTTCAATAACCAATTTAAGTTTTCTGTGGTCCATATTAAAGGTAGTTATGAAATTCATGGAGTAATGAGGTCTGATCAAATCCCCAGTTACTTCCTCCTCCACTTCAGCTCTTATATTTTGTATTATAAAATTTATTGACCATCCTAAGATAGGTTAATACCATTTAGTATTTCTTTTTCTCATAACCTGCAACTTAAGTTCCTCTAGCAGTCTGTCGGGGTAACCTTGGTAACGGAACATACCCAGTAAAAGTTTACATTTATTATGGAAGTCCTCATCCACAGTGACCATTCTAGCAGCTCTAACCAATTGCCCTTTCACCACAGATTTCTTCTGATGGAAGGGGTGGTAGCTGCCAAAATGGAGAAAGGAGTTTGAATAAGTGGATTTTCTAAAAATTTAGCTATACATCTGTGGTTATTCATGGAGTGCCTTCTGTGTGGAGTCTGCATGTCCTCCCCGCGGTCGAGTGGGCGTTCAAAAGACATGCACTGAATGGGCGTGCCTTCATTGAAGGTTGGGCATTGGGCTGGCAACTTGACACCATAAAATCCAACTGCCAATCATTAGCAGACCGGAGTTCCGCTGTGGCGACCCCTAACCGGGAAAAGCCGAAAGACAAACAAAAAACTGAGGAGGATATCCAGGTAAGATATTTTTTCACTATCGAATTCATATGTAAATTTCAAAAAGTGAGTGTTGTTGATGTATGTTAAAAATGCCTCAGTCCTTCTATCCCACCCCTCCATAAAATAAAAATGTCATCTAGGTAATGTGTTTAAATCTTAAGTCTATCCTTGTACTCTGGATGATCTAAAATGTATTGGTACTCCCATTGGGCCATCACTATATTAGTAAACATTCCACCACAAGGGTAACCCATAGCTACCCAAATTTTCTGAAGATAAAAATCACCATTAAAACCCCCAAAATTGTTGTTCAACACCAGCTCTTTTCGCTCGCCTGGCCAGGATAAAACAGATGAACATTCATGGGTTCAGTTCAAGCAGCTTTATTACACACAAACATGTCAGAAATGAGGCTTTGTAACTTAAATTTAAATAAACTTATAAACAGACTGACTACCACACTCATACATGTTGTGCTCTCAAAATGGCACTGCTGCCTGCAGATGCTCAATATTTATATGCATGGGCTACATCTGGAAATGCTTCTTAAAGGTACATACACATGCTCTGATCTACATCCTCCCTCTTTGAGAAGTAGCAGATATATGAAATGACAGTATTCAATGACATGCAATTTATAGAAATGATCTTTTAACATGCAGTTATACAAAACTAATTCTTTGACATGCAATTATACAAAATCAGACACATATAAAACAATTATGCCCAGGTTGCTGTGTATTTTACACTAGGTCTAGAAATATGACCTGATCATGTAACATAAAAATCAGAATTAGATCTAGCAATGGGGACTGTCTTCAAGGAATGTTCAAATTTGGGGAGATCTGGGACATCATCGGGAATGGGAATAAATACAGTGACATATTCTTCGGTATGAACATTGTCAGAGTTGCACTAAGATCTAGAGTCTGTATCACAGGCACGATGCTGCGATATCATTTCTGATACAGGAAGAAGATGTCTGCAGTTTCTCCTGTACTCTCTACCCTCAGATTCCACTAAGTAGGATCTCGGGTTGGTACATATACTTCTCACTCGACCAATTCGATCAAAGCCTTTCGCCATTTACATACTCACTGTCTCTTCTTCTTTTAATGGATGAAGACATCTGCTCATTTTATCATGGCTGTACTTCTGAGAAGAATGCTTTTTAAAAGTTGGGGTTTAATTGCTCTGTTGTTTTTAGTATTAGGCATGAACAAACTATAAATGATAGGCAAGGTTTTTTTGGTTTGCCTAGACAGAAATCTCTGAGCAGGTGAGCCAAGTAGACTATCACGGGGTATGTTTCTGAGATTAAGTAAATTCAAGAAGCTATCGGTATTGTCATGCTTTCACCTCTCCAGTAATTACTTTGCACTCTGCACTGCAGGTTTAGCAAGGCTGTTTGACTGTGGGTATTCAGGACTGCTAGTAACATGGATAAAGTCCCACTCTTTAGCAAATCTCTGAAACAATTGATTGGTAAACTGAGAACCACTGTCAGAAATAACTTTGTGTGGACTACCATGGACTGAGAAATGATGTTTCATCTTAGTAATAACAGCACTGGATGTTAAGTTAGGTTGCAAATCGATCTCAAACCAGTTCAAATAAGAGTCTACCAACACCAAGTAATGTTGACTGTTCCACTAAAATATGTCAGTTGCTATTGTTGACTAAGGTAGTTCAGCAATTTGGTTTAGATGAAGCGACTCTACGCAAATGTGGCTTAGTGCTGTTGCACACTGAACAAGAAGAAAGCACATTATCAATGTCTTTCAGTAGAGAAGGCCAAAATACTAGTCTTCTTCCCCTTCTTTTGGTACAATCGGAACCTGTGTGGTCACGATGCAAAATCTGAATATATTCACACTGTAAGGAAGTAGGAACAACAACGTTTGGACCTTTGAAAATGATACCATCTTCCATCAGAATCTCATCTCTGTAGGGAAAAGTAAGGTTGTACTTCTGGCAGTAAACAGTATTGCTTTGACGGCCATCCTACATTAATAAAACGGTTGAGATTTTGCAAAGTTGGGTCAGTCTTTGTATGATCTTTCACCTCATCAAACCTTGTGGTAGAAAAATGATGCACTTCCATGACATCAAACTCAAAATTCTCTGCAACAAGCTGTTCTGTGGTATTTCTGGGCCATCTGGATAAGGTATCAGCCAGATAAAGAAGTTTACCCCTTGTATAGACCATTTTGAAATTATACTTTTGCAGTTTGAGCATCATTCCTTGCAGTCTTGATGGAGCGGAATCCATAGGCTTCTTTAAAATAGTGACTAGAGGTTTTTTGGTCAGTTTCTATCTGGATAGCTTGGCCACAAATATAATCATGGAACTTTGAACATGCGAACACAATTGCCAAAAGTTCCTTCTCAATTTGAGCATACTGCATCTCAGTTTGGGTAAGAGTTCTAGATGCCTAGGCAACAGGTCTGTCCTCTTGAAGAATAACTGCACCAAGACCGAATTTTGAAGCAACACAGGAAAGAACTACTGGTTTGTGGACATCATAGTATCCTAATGTAGGCGGGTTAGCAATTTGCTCTTTGAGGTTATCAAATGCTCTCTGGTGTTGTTCTAAGCATGACCATGCATCATTTTTGTGTGTCAGCTCTCTTAAAGGTGCTGATAGCTCACTAAAGTTAGGGATGAATTTGCCCAAATAGTTAACCTTACCAAGACAATGCTGTAGGGCTTGGACATTGTCTGGAGCTGGCATCTCAAGAATTACTGTTTGCTTAGAAGGATCTGGTTAAAAGCCTGTGCTGGTAAATAAATGACCTACATAAGTAACTTCTGGTTGTCTAAATTTGCACTTCAGAGGATTGAGCTTTAAATTCACTTCACGCTCTGACCAGAACTTTCCTGAGGTTTCTGTCATGCTCTGCTTCATCATTGCCTCCAACAAGTAAATCATCAACTATTATTGCACATGGATAGCCTGAAAATATTTGCTCCATTGCACGCTGAAAGACTTCACTGGCAGAATTTATTCCTAAAGGCATCCTGAGGAATCTGTATCTATCAAATGGGTATTGAATGCAGTCAGTAGTGAAAATTTGCAATCAAGCATTACTTGCCAAAGTGAATTCTTTGCATCTAAGACAGAAAAAACAGTGGCATTTGGCATGAGGGTTGCAATCTCCTCGACTGTACTCATAGGATGATGAGGTCTTTTTAATGCCTTGTTCAAGTCTCTTGGGTCAGTGCATATTCTGATTTCATCTGAATTTTTTTATGAGCAACTACCATGAAGATACTCAAAACAAAAACCAGCAATGCAGCCCAGATACACACCAGTAGATTCACATAATACACTATTTATTAAAAAACAAAAACAAGAGCTAAGTGCTTTCATTCCCAATGGAACTTCTTCAGAACTCTACATTACACTGTTTCACCACATTTAAATATCATGAAATAAAATCACATGACCCCTACAGAGCCAATAAAATCACTTAAAACTAATGTACTTCAATTTCAACACTGAATTAATGGAAAGTGCTTCATTTAAGCCAGGGTAGTGGGTTGCATCAAATCTTATTTGCCAATTTAAATCATACATATCCAAGTGTTCATCTACTACTCTACCCTGTAAATCATTGGTAATTTTGTTAACAATTAAAAAAACAAAAGAATGGTTGGGATAACACATCAAATGCCTGTATAATGCATTAGTGGTCTTGCATTTTTTAATATCTAAACAGTATTCATAAATACAATCCCATAGTTTTCTCAAGGTCTTCCCCATGTAGAAGGCTGGACACTGTTTACACTGAGCAAGCTAAACTACATTCAAACTGTTACAATTATATCCACTCTCAATTCTATAAGTGATATTCCTGATAACAAATGCACTATCACTAAGAATATAGGAGCACTGAGTGCAACAACTATATTATCTTGTACCCATATTTGTAAAAGGTTGCTCATCCTTAAACCCCAATTATAACAATTTTTAAGTGACTTGTCCTTCCTATAAATCATTATTGGTTTCTCACCCATTTTACACTAACACTTGGATCTTCCTTAAATAGGTTCCAATTTTTCCTAATCACTGTACCAACAGCTTTACTATCCAAGGTAAATGTAGATATAAAAGCTTTTCCATTGTTTAATAGTGAATTATCTTTCTTCGTGACTTGTCCCATAATTTCACCACTACATAAAATGGGTTTATAATATCCATTCACCCTTTTAATGAGAACTTCCCTTTTAATTTCTTCCAAAAATTCTATAGGGTAACCTCTCCTTATGAACATGGACATCAACACCTCACATTTGTATTTAAACATATTTGTCTCAGATATCGTTCTAGCTAACTTTACCAGCTGCCCCTTCACTACAGATTTTTTCTGGTGTATCAGGTACCAGCTGTTTTTTAAATAAATTTGTTTTGTGTTTAATAAATATTGCATTACGTGAGTCTACTGGTGTGCATTCGGGCTACATTGCTGTTTTTTTGTTTTGAGTTACTTGTTTGTGGTATATCTGTTAGTTATTACCATGGAAGATGTCTACTCAATTGGTTCTGTGACTGGACAAATCACACTTTTCTGCGCAATTTTGTCTAACTGGACCTTGACTTTGTCCTGCATAGCTATTGGAAGTTTCCTTGGTGGTCTGACCACTGGACAGAACTCTGGGTCTACTTTCATGGAGTACACAACTGGAAGTTTGCCTAGCTTGTCGTCGAACCCATCAGCATATTTTGAGAAAATAGCATCAGTAAACCTGGAACTGGGACATGTGCTTACATGATATACTTCTTTGGTATAAGAAAACAGTTTCATTCTCAAACTGTCTCTGAGATCTAATAATGACTGCACAGGTCTTTGGACTACATAAAATTGCAAGCTTTAACTGTTCCCAGCTGAATAGCATGAAAGCACTACTGAACCTTCAGTTTGAATCTCTTCACGCTTTACACAATTGCCCAAATTAAATTGCTCACCAGGCCTCACTTTAGCAAATGTTTTTGTTGACATTACATTACACTTTGAACCAGTGTTTACTTTGAGCTCTGTGGGTTTATCATTGATCAGGACAGTACAAACTACTTTGTTCTTTGCCAACAAATCTACTGCATTAACATTTTCACCGACCACTGATACACTATATACATAGAAATTAGGGTTTCAGCTTTCTATATAATCAATTTGCTTTTTTGAGTGACATTTCTTAATAACTGAATGAGGCTTGCTTGATTTACAAAACTTTTGAAACTGGTTCCATTTTTTACACTTGTGGCATTGCTGACCAAATGTTAAGCACTTCTCTCTTTTAGACTCATGATTGGCTCCACAATTATGACAGTTAACAATACAACTTGACTTGGGTTTTGCTGACTCACTCTTATACTGCACTGAGCATGCCCTTTTTACTGAGCTAGTCTTGGAACTTGCTAGAAAGCTACAACTCCTCCCAGAAATCCCCATAGGAATTGCAGCTGCCATGTGCTTAGGCCTGTTTCTGCTTGTCACATGTTGCATGCTGTCTACATTTGCTCTAGAGACTGTTGAATCCATGATCTTATCACTTGTAAGCGTATTTGTGTGCATTTCTGTGAGCTTATGGATATGACAAATCTCTATGACTTTGCTTAATGTTAAATCACTGTCACAAAGCAAAATCTTTCTCACTGCAGCACTATTAACAGCACACACAAGCCTGCCCTTTATTAACTCATTTTCAAGTCACCAAATCTGCATGTTTTACCCTTGTTTCTCAAGTCAGTGATATAAGCTGCAAAAGTTTCACCTGGCTTTTGGTCTATTGTATAAAATAAGTGCCTCTGTAATATAACTTTTGTCTGGAGGTTGCACATTTCTCTAAATTTATGTTTTAAGCACTCAGGGTCTTCCCTTGATTCAGCTGGTACCACAATATGATGGTGTTGCCCCCTCTCCTGCATATATTTCTGATGCATACACAAATGAGCGGCCTCTTTCAATAGCTTCTACCCCAGCTAAATTAAGCAAAATTAATGCCCTTGTACATGTAGCTTTGTCAGAAAAGGCTGCCTGCATGAAAATATCATATTCCTGCTCAAACACTCTCCAATTATCTGCGATAATATGGTCCAACACAAGTGGACTTGGTCTGCAAAATGCCTCTGCCGTATCAACACACAGTAGTGAAGGTGCTTGAAATCATGTACAAACATACACATATAAATATATATGCCAGAACATTATGCCAGTACTTGTAACTATGCCCAGCAGCACAACAAACTCTTTGAAATAACTGCATTTTGCCAAATAAGTCTCCATAGCACAAGAACACTCTGAAATCACTGTACTTTTTGAATATACTGTACATGGCAGAAGAATCTCAGAGTAAAAAACACTTTGAGATAAATGCACTTTTCAAATAAACTGTACACAGCCCAAGAACCTTTCAAAATGGCTTTACTTCTTTACTTTGCGAAGTAACTCTGTACAGTGCAAGAAACACTCTGAAATGGCGGCACTCTGCAAATAAATGCACACAGCACAAGAAACTTTTTGAAATGGCTGTACTTTGACAGCACTTTGCAATATAACTGTACTTTGCACACAGCAAACTCTTTGAAATAATTGTGCTGTAATAAAGCACACACTCTGCAAACACTTAGCGCACTCTGAGATACTTCGAACAACTCTAGTTATGCTTTGAATGGCTTTGGTCAATGCAAAATAGTACTTTTTACCCAAATATGGTCTTTTACTAAAAAACATGCACTTGCCATGCTCTTTAAGCTTAATTTGCCCTTTTATTGTATTTGTTATGCCCTTTTAATATCTTATTATGCTCATTATACTTTTCTTGTGCCCGTTTTAGTTTAAACATGCTTGTTATGAAAACCAAAGGTAATTCTGAGCTCCATATGAAGAGTTTTGCTAGTTTTATCAAATATCATGGTTTCAAAACTTTTGTTTAATTAATAATGTGGTTTGTGCCTTATAAATGTGCCATTTCATTTTCTTTGCCAAATAAATCATTTGTGCAGTTTTCTTTACCTTTAGCTTGTTTCTGGACCTTTTTTGTTTGTCTGAGCTCTGTTTCACTCAGCCTGCTTATTCTGCCTTCACCTTCAACTCTGCACCTCATGTCTCAAAGAAGTTGTTCTTCTGATCCCGGTTCTGACACACTTCTCTGGTCAGGATAAAACAGACAAACATTCATGGATTCAGTTCAAGCAGCTTTACTGCACACAAACACATCAGAAATGAGGCTTTGTAACTTAAACTTAAATAAACTTATAACCAGACTGACTACCACACTCACACATGTTAACACTCTGGCTGTTCTCTCAAAATAACACTGCTGCCCATACGTGCTCAGTATTTATATGCATGTGCTACATCTGGAAATGCTTCGTAAAGGTACATACATGTGCTCTGATCTACAGCTCTAACAAATCCTCATATAGATTGTTGTCATTTTGTGGGACCCCTTTTCTGTGTAAATAACCAACCACCATACTAATTCCTTCATCCTGGGGAATGACACTGTATAAATCCCTTATGTCAATTGTTAAAAATACATCATCATCCTCAAAAAGTGTTCCCTCTCTGGTGGCTAAAAAGGACATTGGGTCTTTACAAATGGGTTTTTCTCTGTGTAGATGCTCTTTAAGTTTTTTGTCAATAAAGTTTACACTGGAGTATGTGATGGAATTATGTCCATCAACTATTGAGCACATTGGAGGGTCTGATACACTCTTGTGTATCTTTGGGATACCAAATAACATGGGGATTGTGGTGGAGGGCATGTGTAAATAGTTGAAAAGATTCACATCGATTCTCCTTTCAGGTAACAAATTGTCAAGTGCCTTTGAAATGTTTTGATAACTACAATTTAATTCATTTTTTGAAAGCCCCTTGATAAGTGTCAGTATCTAATATTTTTTCCATCCTTTCATTGTATTGGTGGATATCCATCAAAATGATTCTCCCACCCTTATCGGGGTTCATGATATGAACTTTTTGATGTTTAAGGAATCTTGCTTAACTCGTCCTCACTCAAATTACTCTTAACATTATGTTGCCCCATAAAAACATTCATTATATCAAGTTTACACACTTTCTCATTGTTACCCTAAAATAGGGTGTAGAGGTGGGTTAAAGGTGCTAGGTATGTAAAAATGATCAGGCCTGTCATTGTTCTTCCCCAGCATAATTCTGAAATTCAGTTTCCTTAGGTAGCGTTTCAAGTCCATTAAACTATTTGCTAAGTTCACCCTCTTCACAGGTACAAAAGTTAAACCCTTACTAAGAAAGTCAGCAATAACTGTATCAATTGTAGAATCAGAGAAATTGTAACACAAATAAAAGCATCACAAGAATTTTTAACAATGACAGGACTGTTATTAAGTGCATCTTGATTTAAATTATTCTGTGTAGTACCTAAACTTAAATTTTCTTGGTCAGAAACCTCTCTTAAATTACAATGCCATAAATCAAGTCTAGAATGCATATTCAGCTCCCCCAACCTGACCGCTCCCCATTGTTCACTAGCGCAGTAAACCAGTTCAATGATGTCCATTTCTGCATGTCGGGGCCCTTCTGAAAAACATGTCCATTGCCAGAGGTTGTGTTTGATTTTGTTGGTTTTCTTGTTGTCTCTTTTGATCCTTTCAGATCTCCTAACTGGAATATTGTCGTTATTAATGTTACAATAACTCTTATTCCTTTTTACATTCTTATTTTGATTAAGTGTTTGACCATTCTGTTGCCTTTGGTTAGTTGAACTATTCTCCTTTTTATTGTTTCCAAACACATGACTTTCAAAAAGTTTTTCCCTCATGTTTGACCACTCGGGGGGTGGGGGTAAACTGTCCCATTAATGTAGTCCAACCTGTCCCTTTCTGGTTTGCCAATTTTCTTATCATGTAAAATATGCAATTGGTTGTCAATACTAGAAAAAATCCTTTGGTATTCAAATTTATAACTGTTGAAATCAGTCTTCATTTACTTTACTGTCAAGATGGTTCAGCTTCCCCTCAAGAGCTTCAATGAAGTTGTTGTTGTGTTTAACCAAATATTTCAGAATTCACACCCATGTCTATCAAAAAGTTGAATAAGTTCAGTTTGCAAGAGGGAACTGGGTTCCAGACCTCCAGGGTACGTCCATAACCTAAGCCCCTTTGGGACCATTTTATTTTTAATGCTTTCAAGTAAATAACTGTTCTCAACTTGTTTTTTTCTTATATTTTAGTAACTTGTAGTCAAACAACTTTAAGTTATTAGATACAATCTCATGCTCACCTTGTAGGTTGTTCCTTTGAAAGTCAGAAATGTTTGGTAACTAGTCCTTCAGTCTAGGTATAGTAGAAGGTGAAGAAATTCCTATTTTTCCAACATTAATAAAACCTTTCATGTCATGGGCCCATGCTATAGCGTCCAGTGCACTCTCTTGAGAAGGAGAGCCCCTCACTGATGTCACGAGGGTCTAGTTTTGCAATGCATTATGTTGAAGACATCCTACTCCCTGTTCTAAGGGAGAAAAACGGCTGACTGGGCCTGTGTTTTCTTAGCAGCTATCAGGTTATCCACAGTTCTTGTTAATTAATCCATTTTCTGTGAAAGCATTTCAATAATCAAAGTTAGGTTTCCTGTTTGATTATTTAGTGTTCCCTCAGCTATATTACCTTAAAGGAGCTGAGATCTGTTGCATTCACCACCTCCTTCTGCCACAATAGAACAAGACAAACTGATAAAACACAAAATCCAAGAAAGTCCAAAAGCAAAACAAATCTAATGTAGAAGGTTCTGAGGAGCAACTGTTTTTATTTGGTAAAACCACTTAAAAACAAAACAAAAAAATGTCATATATATTAAGCACTTTCATCCCTTATCAGAAAATAAAAACAGTTAAGTTACAAAACTTTTATTTACACATCCATGAGCAATGACAATAATTACTTTGATGTTTAAAGAGGAAGTGTCTCCAATCATTCTTAGGCAAAGTAGTATCACAGTGCCATCTAGTGTTTGGAAGATTTAAGTGCACTTCATCTTGACTGTAATCGTGCAAGCCAGCTAAAAAAATGTAAACTTTTTGTATCGAAAGGGGTACTAATGAACAAGACTTGTTAAGTCTAGGCCAACTATGTTATAAAAGGGTTAAAGGAGGGAATGAGGGGAAGTCCATGGGTACTGTTCTTGGAACTAAGGAAATTATATTGGCAACTGACTTTGAATGCACATGGTTGGCCTGGACTTAACGAGTCATGTTGCATTGCACCCCTTTTGAAATTTAAAGCATTGACTAGGTAATGAAACAGAGGTAGGGGCAAATGATACAATAATACCTCTGGCCCCTTTGCTATGGCTTCACACTTTACCCTTTTATAAAGCTATTTATGTGAGCTTTATATTTAATACACATTTCTTCCTCCTATTCAAGCCCCTTCAAGGAAATGATGTATGGTATGCATTTTATATATTCTTTACTTTAATGCCCTTATTGACCATTAGAATTGGTTTTAATATGTTTTTACCATCTTATTACATGCATTGAATGTTGAGTTGTTTTTAGGAACTAGGTTTTTTGGAGTGATTTTTATGTATAAGATTTTAACTTCTCATTTTAATGAGATTTTGATTTTTTTATCTAAGATTTTTCACAGAAACTAATATACATAAAAACATAATCTATTAAATACAAAAAAGTATACAATTGTTTAGCTGGCTTGCAAGAGTACACACTGTCAAGATGAAGTGCACTTAAATCTTCCAAAGACTAGATGGCATTGTGATGCTACTTTGCCTAAGAATGGTTGGAGACACTCCCTCTTGAAACATCAAATTAATTGTTAGTTGCTTACTGGCTATGAAAGTGCATTGAATACAAACCAATGAGCATTTTCATTCTAAAAAGCTAGAGCTTTGCCAAACTGCTTAATATAAACCAAGCAGTTTAATGAATTTGACTCTTTTTACAGTAAATTCTCAGTTAACTGGTACACAGGGGGATTGGTACATGCCAGATAACTGTAGTTTCTGGTTGCTTGAGAGTTATCATTAAAAATAGACCTGACTAATACTATACCCTATACTATTTGCTTGGTTTGACTTGTTCTCAAGTTGGGAAGAGACGGAATGTATTCCTTCCTATCTTCCTTTTTAAAATTCTAAACTCTAAAAACATTATGTATGTTTCTGTGTGTGTGTGTGTGTGTGTGTGGGGGGGGGGGGGGGGGCAGAAAGTGCAACACATGAAAATTGTACTGCATTTCTTCAATATTTTTTTACCGGCTGCTTGACTTCTGGTTAACTGAGAGTTTACTGTAGAATGAAATTCGTTATTGTTTGTATCCCGTAGACTTTTACAGACATTAAAAGTGACTGTCATTCACTTGCAGTTATGTTTTACGTGTGTAATGTTATATTTTTACTTTAGTATCATGTCGACATGATAACCATTGAATAAGCCTTTTTCTGAAATTTATATTAATGTTGTGAAACACCCTGGAGACATAAGTCTTAAGTTTTCTTCCGTTTATTTACAGTGCTAAGTCAAAACCAAACATAAGCAAAGCTGTATTTAGGTATAGAAACAAAATATTACACTGTCCATAGTTTTCCTTTCAGCAATTCCTTCAAATGGTGAACAGCAGGAGTGCCACTCCTTCAATGATTCTTATTCTTTGTCATGATGCAACTGTCTCTTTCAAGCAATATTCCTTCTGGATCAAAAGGCAGATATCTTTTCCAGCCATTCTAATCTCTCTACTTAAGAGGCAAACATCTCTTCCAAGCAATTCTTTCTTTTCCAGATGAATGTTTATTCTGTTCTGAAAAGCTAAAGTCTTTTCACAAAGTAGCTCTTGTGCACTGAGAGGTCAATATCTATGATCTTGTGGGGATGCATCTCTTGCTTTTAGCAACCTCTCAGCATAAATGTGGAATCAGTTAATGACTGAATGGAGTATATACTCTCATAACTTGCAAATTAAAAGTCAAGCATGCGTTAAAATCAGAAGTCATATCAGAAAGCATTATTTTCAGATCAAAACAGTAAAAACAACACCTATTTTCAACTGCTAAGCATTCATTTTGCAGAAAACAGTGTTTTCATATCAAAACAGTAAAAAACATAAAAAAAAATTCATTTAACCACCCACTATGCCACAGTGTACTAATATCCACTGTGACACACACACATATATATATATATATATATATATATATATATATATATATATATATATATATATATATATGTATATATGGGTCTACTTCAAAACATCTAAAACCCATAACATCTAATTTCATAACATTGAGAGCAGAACATATAAAACCCATAACATCGAATTTCATAACATCTAACAGTACAAATCACAAGAAAATAACATCCCCTCCACATATAATGCCACCAAACTACCAAACACATGTTTTACTATGTTTCTACAGGGGGGCAAGCCCTCTTGCACCCCCCACACCCCCATAAATTAAATATACCAACTCCAAGATGGCACTACAGTGGGGAAAAGTTAAATTCCTAACCCCACTGTATCAAGTCCCCCTGCAGAAACATAGTAAAAAGTGTGTCTGGTAGTTTGGTGTCATCATATGTGGAGGGGATGTTATTTTCATGTGATTTGTAGTGTTAGATGTTATGAAATTCGATGTTATGGGTTTTAGATGTTTTGGGTTTTAGATGTACTGGTCTCAATGTTATGAAATTAGGATGTTATGGGTTTTAGATGTTTTGAAGGGGACCTATATATATATATATATATATATATATATATATATATATATATATATATATATATATCAATCACAAAGTCAAAGCAAATTTTATTGTTATTTAGAACTACACATTTGTAGCCTAAATGAAATTTCGTGCATCAGCTCAATTCTTGAGATTACAAAGGGAAGTCAAACAACACATACAAGAAGAGGAATAAACATAACTAACAAATACAATACTACTCCCAATACATGCAAGAAAGAGCGGAGACATTTAGTAACACTCATATACGAAAAGTATACCCCCCCCCCGAGTTAAATTAGCTATCTTGTTTAAAGTAATACAAAACACACTACAGACTGAAATGCCTAGGTTATTTGTCTAATATTGCACTTCAGTGAGTTAAATAATACTGACTATGGATATAGTAAATAAATATTGCACATACTTGGAATGTATGGAAGTATATATTACACAAATAAATAAAAATTGGCTTATTATGTGTCCAGATCCCTGGGACTAGTGCCCGAGTTTAGAAGTCTAATCACTGTAGGGTAGAAACTGTTACTGACCCTTGTAGTCCTGCAGCAGATGCTGTGATATCTCCTGCCCGATGCCAGTTGTTTAAACAGTCCATGCATAGGATGCATGTTGAACTGTATTATTTTGGTGGCCTTTCATATGCTTCTTGCAGAATAAAGATGTATTGATGGAAGACTGGAACCTGTTACCTTCTCTGCAACCCTCAACACTCTCTGTAGTGCCTTCCGTTCTGTAACTATGCAGCTTTCAAACCACACTGTGAAGTTGCAGGTGAGGATGCTCTCTACTGCACTTCTGTAGAAGGTGAAGAGAATATGAGGAGGAAGATTAGCTTTTTTCAGCCTTCTTAAAAAGTGGAGGTATTGGTGCGCTTTCTTGACCAGTTGGCTGGTATTTCCCAACCACGAGAGATCCTCTGATATGTGTACACCCAGGAATTTCATACTCTTAACCCTCTCCACACTCTCACCATTGATCCTGAGCACTGGGTGGTTTGTTTTCTTTTTCCTGAAGTCAGTGATAATCTTGTTGGTCTTACTTACTTTCAGGTTAAGGTTGTTCCCCTTGCACCAACTGATCAGAGATACCCTCCTCTCTGTACACCCTTTCATCCTCCTTTGTGATGAGCCCCATGACTGTGGTGCCATCAGCAAACTTGATATGGTTGGTCTTGTGCTTAGCATAACAGTCATGGGTCAGGATGGTGAATAATAGTGGACTGAGAACACATCCCTGTGGAACCCTGGTGTTAATCGTGATGCACTTTGATATGTTCTTACCTGAACACACCCTCTGTGGTCTCTCAATCAGGAAGTCCAGGATCCAGTTACAGAGATGTTTACTGATTCCTAAATGTGCCAGTTTTTCTATCAGCTGCATTAGTACCACTGTATTAATTGCACAGCTGAAGTCTATGAACAGCATCCTCAGATAGTTGTCTTTGCCCTTTAAATGCTCAAGGGAGATGTGTAGTGCTACTGATATGGCATCAGCCATGGATCAGATAGCTGTATACACAAACTGCAGAGGGTGAAAATCAGGGGGTAGGCATGATGAAAGATGCTTTTTGTTCAGCTGCTCAAAAGATTTCATAACAGTGGATGTCAGAGTGACTGGTCTGCAGTCATTAGTTGTTGTCATGTGAGTTGTTTTCTTAGGTAGTGGGATGACGTTAATTTCCTTGTAGCATACTTTTGCCATGGCAAGAGAGGTATTAAATATTTCCTTGAGCACTGTGCATAGTTGATCACCACATCCTTTTAACACCTTGCCCAGTATGTTGACTGGGCCAGCAGCCTTTCTGGGGTTCACTCTCCTTAGCTCTCTTCTTACCTACTCTGTGTTGAGGCTGAGTGCTGCATCCTTCTAATCAGTGGGTAGCTTTAGTGCCAACCTGTTGTTTCTTTCCTCAATCTACCAAAGAAGATATTCAAACTGTCCAGGAATTCAATGCTGTCCTCACACTGTGCTGACCTGATTTTTTAGTCAGTGTTCCTC
>NC_056739.1:868848338-868865838 GCF_019279795.1 Protopterus annectens | reverse complement strand
CTATATATGTGTATATCTATATATATATATATATATATATATATATATATATATATATATATATGTGTGTGTGTGCGTGGTTGTGTGTCTATACAGACATAGATATAAACATTATTTTTGTAGCAAGCTAATGGCTGAACATCTGTCTTGCTCTGATTCAACAGAAACCATATTCTGTAATCTCAGAAGGCATTGTGTAAGGTATCTGTAATTTTTGTATTTTTTTTATTATGTTTATTTTTAGTATTAGGTTCTACAATCTGGTGTTGCCTCTTCCAATAGCACATTCAGGCCATAGCCTTTCAGATAGATCTGTGTCAGGCATTGCCTTACACCACCTCTAAGAAACCTGAGCAAAGCAGAATCCAATGATAATTCCTAAAGTCTTCTTGAATGGTTCAAATTTTCTATCTCTATATATTTTTTTTCAGGAAACATTGTTTACCTTTTCAGGCAATTTTATGTGGCTTAGTCAATATCTGTAGAAAGCAATGGTGCATTCATTAGTGGGGTACAGATCTGGCAGATAAAAAAGTGGTTAAGTGATGATCTTGGGCAGATTATACATGTACTTTATCTGGGATAATAATATGCATTTTTTACTTTGGTTTAGACACTGGTCAAAGTTTAATTTGTTTTCTATCATTGTCACTAAATCCTTAATTACTGTATTATTATTTTTTATGATTTGGCCACAATCATAATGTATGTTCTTTTCATGTCTCAAGAAACCATACTTTTTGACATTAAATACACATATAGTTCTACTTCATATGCATGTATTTTTTATGCACATTCTTGTAGAATGTCTGCAACTTTTACTGAAGTAAATATATTACCTTTTCAGTCATCAGCATATTTGGTTATGAGAACGTGTCAAAAAGAAGTTGCCGCAATACAGAATTCTGTGTACGCTAATCGTTACCTATTCTGGACAGAGCTTACTATAACTCCCACCATGACTTGTCACGTCATACTGCTAAGTTAGTGGTTTTCCAATTGGACTATGAATGGATGGAAAATTATTGTATTTCATTTGTCAGTTATTCTGTTCAGTTCTGTGAAATAGTGTTTGCCTTAGCAAGGTCTAGCAGCACGAAATGTCAACCCTTCATCAAGTGCTGCTGTTCTGTCTCTAAATAATGACTCAAGATTCCAAAAATGACATTTCGATACCTCACTTTAACAAACTCATATTATTTCTTATCTTGCAGGATTAGAATTAGATTTTTTTCATTCTGGATAAGCTCCATTATGATGCTTTAAGATTTTGCGTGGAATACTGATCAGGTTTGTTGATCTAAAAATTTTTGGGCCTAATGTAACACTACCCCATTGTTTAATGTAATATTACCCCATTGTTTAATGTAACACTGCCCCATTGTTCAATGTAACATTACCCCATTGTTTAATATAACACTACACCTCTGTTTAATGTAACACTATCCCATTGTTTAATGTAATATCACCCTGTTGTTCAATGTAACACTACACCATTGTTTAATATAACACTACACCATTATTTATTTGTATCATTGCAGTCTGTTACTATAGATCAAGAATGTGTCGACATGCAAACATTCTATTTAACAAGACTGAAAGGGGTTTAGTTACATGCTTCTTTATTCTTTATAAAAACCTTGCCATGTGTGTTGCAACGGAACTTGTTTTACTTGTCTTTTTTTTTTAGATACAGTTATATCTGCAATTATATAAATTAATTTGTCGTTTGCCTCTATAGTATTCTGGCATATGTTTTCCTTTTTGTTAAGTTACACACAATCTTATTGCCATTATGTTTGCTGTGTCCTCTGGCTTGTCGATCTTTTCATTGTTCTTGCATTCATTTTCCCTAATTTATTTTCTGATGTAATTAAATAATACCCTATTATTGCTTTCAGCCTTTGAGATCAAGTGGCGATTGCAGTTAGATGTGGAAGTTTTGATAAAGATAAATAGTTTCTGTGATGTATTTAATCTTTTTTTCATTTATGGTAATTTTAAAAGCTGAATAGTATTGCTTTTTCTGTTGTGTATCCTATTGTTTTGTGATTTCACTAAAGGGGTTAATTTTTTAAACATACTTTTATAGTTATGCCTTAAGTATATATGCTGATGAAAGCATGGTTACTAATATCATAGAACTCACTGTCAGATCCTGGGAAGAGTCATTTGAATCATTGAGGACAATCTGTAGTATTCAGAGAATTCATCTCCATCTGTGAATTATAATTGCCCAGTGAAACTTGGTCAGTAGCATGATGGAGAGAAATTCTGATTCAGAAACATGGTAATGCTGCAATGGGAAGAACTTCATTAGCAACTCATTATCATGTCTCTGCATCAAACATTGCTCCATCAGATCTGATCACTCAAGAATTACCCTAGCAGCCCATGTATTAGCAAAGATACCGCCTATACACACACACACACACACACACACACACACACACACACACACACACACACACACATGTATATATACTTTTCATTCTCTAACTAATCATGTAGTGCAAACACACAGGCAGACACATGCATGCATGCACATACACATATACACACACAAATTCTAATTCATTTAGCCTCATTTGTGCCCACAGACACATGCACTCATGTCCACACACATACACATGCTGTCATGCTTCCAATCCCATGGCTGTGTTGCACTTAGTTGTACCAAGATTACTACACAGAAGTGAATGAATACTGGCTTTTAATGGGATTCACTTTTTCCTAGTAGAGTAAAATTGTAATCATCTGAGCAATGCTGTGAACACTTCCTGGCCAATTAGCAGTAGCCACTCCCATGGCTGCCATTTTAGCATATAGCTTCCCCATTGAGAATACCATCTACACCATAAACCTCGGATGGGAAAACCTCAATGGTAGAACAATCTGAGAATTTGAAAGACTTACCATAATTTGAAAACCTTCTGATAAAAGGCTGCTGCTGCTGCATCAAAATAAGCATTTCATAATAACCCCAATATTTTAGCCTGTTTACACAAATATTGTATTTATTTATGTTTTACGGTTCACAAAAGTAATGAAAAAGATTATTTATGAATGCATGCAATTTTATTATGAGGATAAAGATGACAGATTAAAATGATAAATATGACAGTATCATGACCTGTCTCATGTACAGATAGCTTAGGCTTGTGCGTGCACCACAAAGATTCTACAGTTCTTTAAAAATGTTATTGATGAGATTAATTGACTGGTTAAGTTGTATTTGTCATTGGTGGAAGTGTTCTATAAATATAGCTGAAAGGTTGATTATTTCATTCTGATGAAGTCCTGGGTTGGATGAAAGCTCTCTGTTGGCGATTCTGTTTGTGGTTTGTTTTATTCACTTTATCCGCACTGGGCATCTTTTGATTTTCAGTATGATAGCTTACATATTGCCACTCATATTTGGAATTCATAACAGTTTTTCAAATTGTTTTTGATCAATATAGTTTCAGTATTTGGCTATATTTATTTCATCTTGCAGAGTTTACCCTATCAGTGTCTCAGTAATTAAAATATCCCATAGGGATCATATTTCCACTGAATTTTTCATCCTTGTGTTTATTCAGGAAATTCACATTCTCTTTAATGGCAATTGTCAACATATTCAATACCATTAACAATGCTTATTGTGTGAGCAACTTTGAGGCCTGGGTTTTCTTCGATTTAAGGTATGTAGTAATACTGTGGTACCAAAACACATATCTAATCAGATCTGCAACAAGGAAAGGATGTATACCCTGATATATGTAGCATATATTTTCTAGCCTAAAACCAGAGTGAGTGATGATATAGTTAGCAGCATTCAGTAAGACTAATCTTCATCATCCTCTTAACCCAATTTTCCTTCCAGGTACAGCAGCCTGTGAGGTAGGAGTCAGGTGCTATAAGCAATAATTGTTACCTGCCATAAGAACTGGAATTTCTTTAAATATACTCCTGCATTCTCACTGTGGAGGTCCACATACTTTGCCTCTGCATTTTGTTTACACTCCTCATAAACAGAATATGAATATGTGTAATTCAGTAGCACTAATGTGCATATTATTTGCTTTGTGGTTAAAGCTAGCATTGCAAGCATTTGTGTACTGTAGATACATTTAGAACTACAGGCATTGAATTTTATAATGTTAGCTTTACTACTGGAAAATTTAGTTTTATTAGTAATTACCACTGCAGAAGGTTTATTATGTAACAGCAGTATATTACTTTATGCTGAATTAAGTTTCATGATATATTGTAAGAGGAACTTATTACAGAGTGCAACTCTATGAGATAAGGTGCATATTTAGTGTTGAAGCAAGCATGTATGTTTCCTCCCAGCAGTTTAAGTATGTGTAAAACTGTGCAGTGTGGAGTGTAATGAATATATCAGACTGTTCTTTTCTAGCAGTATGGCTCATGAGAAAATGCATTTTTAAAATGCAGAATATCTTAATGAATCAGGAAATATGAAATATACATGATCAGGGTTTGCTGGACTAATAGACTGTTCAGTATATAGGGCATTCTGTTTATAGCTGTACCTGAATGTCTTAATGACAAAAGGTTGCAACCACTAAGAGCTGATACAGAAGGTCCCTGCCAGCAGGTTATATTTTTTTTGAGATTTTTTTTATAAGTATATTCTTAATAATGTAACAGAACAAGTATAATAACAGAGCTGCTCTGTATTGTAAATGCTTTGTAATAAACATTTTTTAAACTTCTTTTGCTTGAGTCTGGTGTCTTTTCCCCCATCTGCGCATCCTGTGCTGTAATTACTTTTCTACAGAATTCTATTGCTGATCCTAGGTCACATGGCATAGTCTGCAACATGTTGAGGATCACAGTAAAGGATCGATTACTCAAACAATTTCCTGCATGATGAATGAAACCAGGAACACTAGCACCCATAGCTAAAACTAAACCAGAGTACTTTGTACCAATTAAAGACTCTCAAAAGTCATATGCCACAAAAACATGATTTTATTAGTTGATCACTTTTCTCCATGCATTATGACTTCATCAGAACTAATAAAATTCCAGTCAACACCACCTGTCTACATCATCTGCAACCATTTTTGTTTGCTAAATCATATAATTAAAAAATCACATCACATCCTATTTAAAAAAGTAAAGGATAGAGGAAGATGAACTTTATTTATTTACTTATTTGTTGATGTTTGATTACCGGGAAGTCCGACTGGGTAGAATCCCATTTTCAGCAGAGGTCAGGGGAGACTAGCTCCAAATTATTACAAAACATTTTAAGAACATTAATTTTATGTATCTTACCCGACATCTGCAGCAGTTGGAAAGACCCCAAAAGTTCCTCACCAAGAGGATAAAGGGTCTCAAACATATGTCATATACTGCCCGGCTGAAGAAACTCCAGCTCTATTCAGTCGCATACCGCCTACTCAGAGGTGATCTATGCCTGACGTACAAGGCCATGTCCAATCCAGAATTAATGGACATGCTCCACCTCAGAAAATCCATCAGAGCCACGAGAGCAAGAGATTTGAACCTCAACACAGAAATAAATAGGACGTGCTGGAGGGACAGATTCATAACCCAGAGGCTCCCTACACTCTGGAACAGAATCCCAGTCCATGTTAGGCAGAGCCCCTCACTAACTCTCTTCAAGAGAAATCTTGACGAGTGGATGGGAGATCGTAGGTTTACCCCGGGGGTCATCTCTGTGTCACTACTAGACAGAGGCACAGTAAACTAAATCCTAAATGGGCGTAGTATTCTCATCCTAAGGGGTGGTGAAAGCCACACACACTCTGGCTAGGCTTATAAATGCCCTAGGGCAGATAGCCTAGTATGAACCTATGAACCTATGAACGTATGAACCTATAACTTTGACCAATTGATGGCAAATCTTAAATTCACCCCAGTTCTGGCCTTCATGTCTCTGATAGTCAGAGACAGATGGTAACTATGCCCAAACTAACATACCACCCCGCATAATCTCTAGTAACTTCCTAACTAACATACCCCCTAATAAACACCCATGATACTTAGGGACACAATTGGTTTTGGTTGCACAGCTAAGCTTATAAAGGCCCTGGTGGTCATTAAGTAACCCACTAGATAGTCAGCTTGCTCTACGATAAGACCCAAGAAGTTAGGATTGGACAGACCATCTCCACAAAGAGGCCAGTCATCAATGGAGTACCCCAGGTCTCTGTGCTGGATCCACTCCTCTTTGACATCTACTTCTCGGGAGTCAAGACTAATGTCAGCAGCCTTTGTATTACCAAGTTTGCTGATGATTTCAAGCTGGGAGCAATCATAGAAACCCTCCAAGACACAGTCATTTTACAGGAATGTCTAACACAGGCAAATGACTGGTGCTAAAGCCATGACATAAAACTCAGTGCCAAAAAATGCATAATAGTACCTTTTGGGAAGTTGGCACCCAAGGAAGCTACCTTATCACTAATACACTAGTTTGGGATTTAAGGGCCCTTGTAGACATCACCCCGGTTTTAACCAGCATGTGTGTAAGCCAGTAAGAAAATCATACTATGTCACTCAGCTTATAAGTAAGGGCATGGAATCTAGGTCCAGAAAAATCATCATACCACTATAGTCAGCCCTCATCAGACCCATCATTGAATATAACTCTCTTTTTGGTGTGCACCTGAACAGGCACATGCAACAACTGGAAAGTCCACAGAGGTTTCACACAAAAAGAATACAAGGCATATACACAATGCCCTATGCATATTGTCTCAAAGCTATATCCTTGTAGTATGTTTCCTAAAGCCCGCTGAGAGGTGATTTATGCCTGGCATAGAAGACATCCTTGGATCCCACTCTGATGGGCCTTATGCATATCTACAAAATGAACAGCATCAAAACTACTAGATACAAGGGTTTAAACTTTGCTTGCTATTTAAATAGGACATGTTGGAGGGGCTGGTATTTATTTCAGATAATACCCATTGTCTGAAAAAGGCTTCCCATCCATGTGAAGCAGAGCTCTTCCCTAACCTTATTCAAGCATAACTTTCACCAGTGGATGGCAAATCTGAAATTCATCCCTGGTCTGATACCTATGTCTCTGATGGACAGAGCCAGCATTTAAATCATACCCTAACTAGCATGCACACTTTAAAACAACCTCTATGGCAAAATCGAATGTGGGATACATTTGGGTTGCAATACTAGGCTTATAAAGGCTCCAGTGGTCATTAGCCTAATATATACTTAAAAACCTATGCACCTATGAACCTATTTACTTCTGACTTTCTAAAGAATGTGTAAATATTAAAAATATTATATGTCTCTGTTATTTTAATTGATAGCAAGCATAATTTCAGATCCAGCTGAAGACTACATCTGTTACAACACATTCACCATTTATCATACTTAAACAGTTCTCTGAATTAAGTCATTGATGATAATTTTCACACATGAATGATATAGTTCTTAAGTAGAAAAACAGACACTAAAGAAATTCCCTTATAAATTTAATTTAAAACAAAACTGATGTTTCAAATAAAATTATAATATTCTGAGTTTCAGTGACTGACTTTGGGAACTGGGCACCCTTCAATATCATTTCAATAACTACATTGTTTTGTGGTTTGAGTTAACAGAAAGGCAATAACAACAGGGAAATAAAATGTATGCAATCCAACAGACTACCTGCAGTTTGAATATGTAAAGTAGTTTTCTTTCATTTTAGAGTCTAGAACACGGTCATATTACACACCTGCCAGCATCTCAAACTTGTCTTACTATTTAGGAAACTAGATGAATGCATATATTCTTATGTTCCAAACTGTTAAAGTATATAGAACAGCGTTTAGCACCTATAAATTAGTTTTAGATATAGAGTGGCATGAATGAGTGAATGAATGAATAAGTGACTTGGTGATGCTACACAAAGAAGGAGTAAGGGGGGTCAAAACAGTAATAGCTGTAAGTTATACTTGGAGTTTTAATTGGGAAGGGGCTAATTGTATCTACAGTATTGAAACAAATGAATTGATTATCACTACGGTTCCGACATGAGAAAAGTTAGCACCAGGAGGCAGGGCACTTCAGTGTTTTGCTGGACTGGAGCTTGCTGCAACTGGATATGTGACAAGGACCTGAAAAGAATGAGTACCCATATTGTCACCCCCCCCCCTTCCCATGACCAGGAGTCCAATAACTTCATTAAAGACACCCAGTGTCCTGTTCATGTTTGTTAGCACAACAGTGCAGAGTTGTTCACAATAGATCACTGTCTCAAGTCATATTCCATCATCATAAGTGCAACACTTTAAATGCCTGTGGCATTCAAACATTAAACAAATAAACCATTCTCACTTTAAAATATGTTGAACTTCTCCCTGTTTATCAAGATCACAGAGTAGCCAAGCACTTTAAAGGTGGCATAGTAGCATAATGTATATAATAAGTGGTAACTATCATTTATCGCGTGAATAAGACGTATGTGATATGTGTCTGTGCCCTTCCAAATGATGGATATACGTCACATTTTATAAATTCGTGCGTTGAGTCACATAAAGGAAGAAAACGGTATGCCAAGTTTTACCGTCAAAGAAGGATTCTTTGTCATTGCTAAGTTTATTGAGTTGTCGCACGTTTTGATAAGACACTTTAAATAGCCGTTTTACTTCCAAATAAGCAGCTCGTATTTTCTCCCTGTATGTTATCATTTCCAACTTTGCAAGGACGCAATATAGCTCAGTTCAAACTGTATAGAGAAGTCTGACAGACACAGCATGCAGAGCTGTAACCTGTAGCACAGGATACTGGCAATAATTGGACTCCTTGTATAAGCTGTATTTGTTCTGTGCAGGTAACAGAATCTTACTAATACGACAACGTATTAGTGACCGGTAAGTATTTTTTTCAGGATTTCCCGGGTTTGTGCCTGAAAACAATCCACTGAACAATTGTATCCCTTTTAACAAATGAAATCAAGTAAATAAATGCACAGTCCTAGCTTTGCACTAGCGCAACTGAATGTCAAAAAAGGAAAGTTTTTGTTCAAAGTTCTCTCTCCCTTCCAAAGTAGTTGCATCCGATAAACAAAGTTACTTCTCCGCCATGACTGGCTGAAAACTACGTTTTGCAAAGAATAAACAAAACGCAGGTGTTTCACATGAATGGACGTTTACTATAGTGTTGAGATTTAGCGTACAAAAACTCGAGTCAACGAAAGGTGGCGATGTGATCTCCATTCTTTACTCGCTACATCTGCAGTACGTATATAGATCCAGCACGCTGGACAGCTCCTTTGTCTGTACGTGTCAAAGAGGTGGAAGTCAACCGGCTCCCAAGACAGCTGTTTTATCTCTTTATTAGTGGATTCCACAAGCTAAAGGGACGCCAGCAAATGAGCATTGATCCAAAAGATATTCCCGTTATCTCAGCTTTATTCAAAATAAATCCTTACCAAATTGCAGACGGTAAGAAGAGAGTTAAATAGTGGAACACGTAAGCATTCGCCCCAGCAGGGGAGATGCTTGTTTGTAAGGAGCTGCAAAGAGCTTGCAACATCAGGCATTTCCTTCTGTTTTGAGGTTGCACTGGTGTAGACTGCAAGTAACCAAAGCCATACCGCCAGCTGATCCAGTGATTTAAAAAACAAAAAAGCAAGTGAAGGATACACTGCACACGCCGTAATCTGGGTGTCGTGTATCCTGTGCCTTTGCAGATAAGGGCAAGCCACCTAGGGCATCACAGCTGATATCTGACTTTGTTTTAACCCCCAAACTTGAACCAGAATGTTGGATCCATCGTCCAGCGAGGAAGAGTCTGATGAGATCGTGGAAGAAGAAAGTAAGGAGGTACTTGCCCCAGCTACCGGAGCTCGCCTATCCCCGAGCCGGACAAGTGAGAGTTCAGGCGGTCTGCAGCCCAGTAGCAGAAGCAGCAGTGTCCGGCCGTCAAGCCCTAGTCCGTCAGTGGTCAGCGAAAAGGAAAAGGAAGAACTCGAGAGACTACAAAAGGAGGAAGAAGAAAGAAAAAGGAAACTGCAGCTATATGTTTTCGTTATGAGATGTATAGCTTATCCTTTCAACGCGAAGCAACCAACAGATATGGCAAGGAGACAGCAAAAGGTAAGACTTCTAAAAAACAGTAATGAAATGCCAGACAGTTTATTATTTATGGGCACAGATTGGCACATGGAGCACGTATCTGGCAAATATATAAAACCGATATTCAGATGTTTTAACAATAGACAAACAGACCCACTCAACCTGACAATAGACCAGATTAAGAATGAAACAGGCTCCAGATGCTATTTCGAAGGTATGAAACTGTGACAGCTATGTAGGTGGGAACTATATAATGGCTTATAAGTCGAAATAAGAAATGACTATACTCAATAAAGACAGCGATTAGAGGCCAAATAAATAGCTTGAGCTGAGAAGAGATGTCTATTGGTTCCCTCCCATCTGTAACCTCGAAGCCCTAAGTACATACATCTGCAAAGTCACCGTGCCCTTCCTTGGCGTCACCAACTAAGTGTGGCTCTTAAACAATATCCCTTTCTAGAAATCATTTGGGTATTAATTTCAGTGTGAATAGAAAAAAAGGAAATAAATGGAAAACCACTGGCCTTCAATGCGCAAGGGTTAGGACCGAGTGACGCCGCCGAAAAGCACACTGGGTATTTATAATGTGTGAGATAACTCCGTATGTTTTGAGATTTCAGTAACTTAAATGGCCGTCGTTGGTGTTAAGATATATCAGAATAAAATTCTCTACGGCTGAGCTATGTTTCTTATACAAACCAATGTTCATTATGGTCCTGGGCGGTCCTTATTTGAAAACCTACAATCCACATTCCCTCTATATTGATTCTGTGATTGAATTTGTTTTAGAGCAATTCCATAGCACTCAACTGTTCAGATTTTCGCAGAATGCCCAGATTTTTGCCTCATATTATTTTGGTATGTTCCTTATAAAAATTGTAGGGTTTTTTTGCCCAATCACAGAGGGATGAAGTCATCAAATAATAACACACATTTGAGCTTCAGACTTTATATCCTTTAGAAAATACATGCAAATACAAACCCCGTCATTATAGAAACTTTCTAACTTTACAAGACCAATATGCAAAATCTCTCCCTATTTTGGACTGTGTCCCCTAATTATTTTAGACTTTGTCCAGATTTCCTGCTGAGGTCGAGAAGTATGCAATTCGCATTTCTCCTCCCCTTTTTATTACTTCACAAATCTCAGGTCACTGTTCTTGAATATGACATTTACCCATTTGGAGGCTCATAATTTTGCTTATTAAGATGCAGTAATCATAATATATATTTGTTTCTGGTCAAGTATTTGTTTTGTCTTTAGTTCTTATTTAATTTGCTATCATTAAAAAATAACGTTGACAGGCGTGTGCCCAGAAATGACTGCACATTGTACGCTTATGTACTTTAAAGTTTCATGTTGTTACTACTACCGGTCCATTTCACATTTAACAAACATACACATTCACCCAGATGCTGCCATTACCCAAGTAAGAAATAAAGCATCATTTTCGAATGCTGTGATTTACAAAAATCGAAGGATGTTGATTTCAATTAGCATCACATTTGAACAAAGTTGATAATGGGTATATATCTTATGTTTAGACTGGTAGACACACACCACACCTAACAATTACCCAGCATCTGAGATCATCTCTCTCACACACACACACACACACACACACACACACACACACACACATACACTGCTTAATGCTTTCTGTTAAATCATATTGGTAAGGACACGTTTGCAATCACGTGAACCTATCAATTACTGTTTTATAGTGGAGCATTGTAATATATTATATATTTCATTACTGTATTATTTTCAAAAAAATATGTGGCCTGCACTTGTTTAATCATTTCTTCAGTCCTGCAGATATGCATGGCAGTCAACAGGAGTCTGATTAATGCCTTTTTGCACAAAAAAAACTTTACCCGTACATGTTCTACTGCCTTTACTTGTTTTATATTTCAGAATATATTGTTAACATTAAATGTTATTTTGGTTTCTTGTGTGTCTTTTATTATTATTTATTTATTTTTAATAGTTTGGATTTACACTACTTTCTTAGACTAAGGCGTTCGAAAGTGCTCATGTGTAAAGGTGAAAAATGTGTTACCTACGGACCTTCTTAGTGACTTGCATAATGTAAAGCTTATGTCAGATGGTAGGTATTGCAATGTTTTCAAACGTTTTCTTCAATAAACTGAAATCTAGTAAAGAATTCTGCTGGATATATAAGGTTGTTTAATTTATCCTGAAATTTACAACTTGAATGTGGCTATCAATGTTATTTTATCCTTTACTTCAAGGTCAGGTGATTTTGGAGGTACAAACGTTGGCTGTAGGGAGAATAGTCCACCACATAGGAGATGAAAAGATGCATGCCTCCTTGCAAAACCATGACTTTTGAAGCTGCACATGAGGTTTAAATTTGGAGTTAAGTTCAAATTAGCATTTTTGCATTTAGACTTAAACTGTATAACTGTAGTAAAGCGGACTGTTGACATTTTATTTGAGGAACATTTAATCTTATCTTAATGGTTTTCCAGTCCTCTGATGTCTTTAATGACATTTATAGCAGTAGTTCTGCATCTGCATTAGCATGTCCAAGAATGCAGGGTGCACTGTTTTTCTCTGTAAGCTATTTGAAGGTCTATTAAAGGTTAACTTGCATATGCTTTTCAATTCAGAGTGATGGCTTTTACCAAATTGTAATAATTAAGATAATGAACTATTTGCAACTGAAATGATGGCAGGAACCTGTCTTATCAGTTACATTCAGAAATGCAAAAAAAATATTAATGCATAAAAATGATAAAATAACAAAGTATCGATTTGCTGTCCTTAAAAATGTGTTTAGCTCATTGTGGGTTTTGTTTGATGAAAGCATTGCAAATTTAAAAATAATCTACCAATATTTGTAGGTTTGGGCATCAGTGGTTTAGGGGAATTTCAGTGCATGCAGTGAAGATATGTATTGTGCACTTTGAGGCCTTTGTAAACATACAGATGGTTGCTTTTCAAATAGATAGCATCAGGAGCACAGCATGATTCAAGGTGACTCTGTCTTTCTCTGCAGCAAATGTGTTTGGACCTAGGAAAACAGCTTCATTTTTACTTGTTGGATCTTTAATCAAGGCCATTATACATTCTTCCCTACTGAGAATAAAGTCATTCTCCTAGTGAGCCATGCAAGAGAAGAACATAATCAAGCACTAGGATCTTTTTCCTAAATAAATTATTTATAAAAGTTATTATGAGCCCATGACATAGTATTTTTGTCTCTGTACTGCCTGAGGCATGTTAGTTACATTTACGTTTATTGTGACTTTTTGTTTGTTATTACAGAATCAACTAAATTAAATAATGGTATGAATGAATCATGTAAATGTAGATCATGTGAAGTAGTAGAAAACTGATTTAGTGGGACATAGAGGTAACATTAAATGTGAAAAAAATGCCTGTGTTTTATTCTGGTGATTCCACTATTTCATTCTTATGCAGTATTGAAAACATTTAGAAGCATGGAAAGTTCATTTAAAATTAGTTATGACATCTTACTCTGCAAAATTTCAATGACTTTCAGTGTCATTGGAGTACATTTTGTCAAGTACTGACAATAACATGCATATTTTGTGTATATTTATGTCTGTACTTCACATCTCAGCCTAAAAAGTCTGTCAACAAAAATAGTATCCACAACAAACCACAATGTGTTCTCCAGGTTAAAATGGCTTTCTGAAATCTTACCAGTGACCATAGCTTGCAGTATTTATGCAGAGATTGTTGTAATGCCTAGATATGTTAAAAGTTAGTTACCTGAGAATCAATAGCTGCATAATTGCAAAACACTTAAATCTTGGGCTGGATTAATATTTAGCCTGTGTAAAATCACTTTACTGAGAATGTTGCAGGCCATGAGGAATAGACCTTTAACATTAACGGGGTTGGGTGAGGAGGTATAAGAGGAACATTTACATTCACTAGAAAAAAATATGGTGTATTGTTTATTAAAACTAATATATTATAGAGAACAGGCACCAACACAATTTGCCTTTCTGACAAGGGGTAGATGCTTGGTTTTTAGAACTACCAGTAATAAGTAAAAGGATGAGGATTATTAAAATAAAGAAACTTGTTAGAAACATAGAGTTGGTGCACTTGATGCTAAATAAAACAGTCTGAAAGGTGAACACTAGTTCAGGTTTGTTAAGGGAAAATGCAATTAAAATTATTCAAGATTAAGAAGAAAAAAATGAATGGGCTATACTTGTAGACACGTGTGCATCCATGCATGTATTTATGTGTATGTGTGCGTGTGTGTGTGTGTGTGTGTGTGTGTGTGTGTGCGTGTGTGTGTGTGTGTGTGTGTGTGTGTGTGTGTGTGTGTGTGTGTGTGTAAGCTTTGAGTCTTATTTGCATTTTATACATTTGCTTTCTTCTTCCTTAATACGTATAATTACATAAAAGGACAGGATCATAAAAATAAATTAGTGTAAAACTATCCTTGATGAAAACGTGCTATAAAGTACTGGACATGGTACAAGAATAAGGGACCATTCTTATATTTTTTAAGTGTAAAGCTGCAGTCTCTCATGGATTGTACTTGAGACTGTTCAAGGAGTTGGTGCCTTAACTGGCAATGACTTATGCAACCTGTTTAGTTTGTATTTGGAGACAGTGGCTGTTTGAAGTTACATTTTCTGTAGGTGATACATTGTTTTGGTGATAGAGATCATATGTGTCTTTTGGACTTTAAGTCATGTGCCAGTTATTGAAAAGTTATCAGTATTATAACAAATATTTCAAAGAACTAAATCTATGGGTATAACAACATTTGCTTTCAATCTGCCCAATAACCCTCCCCATTATTTTTCCATGTAACAGCACACATTGATTTGCATCATCCACAAGTGTTATAATTATCTGTAGTATCATAAACATCCATTGTTAGAATGCTCCAAAGCATCACAATATGACACAAAACATTTGCTTTGGCAGAAGTCAAGTTGAAGAAGGAAGCTGTTAAGTAGAAAATGACATGTAGATAAAAATACTGATAATGGTGATAATTCCTTTGATTTAATTACTTGTTAACATTTATATGGCATTTATATTTTTGAATTTTTACCTGAAAACAGAATTCAAGCATCAGTGCAGTAACCCAGTTCACAAACATGTGGCTGAAAAAATTATGCACAGTTGATCAAGAAAAATAAATAAATCTAGTAATAATGATCTGTTTAGTAGCAAAAAGAACAGAATAAATTGCAAGGATTAAAATATAAAAGAAGAGAATAAGTTGCAAGGATTAAAATATGAAAAAAGTGAGGTAATAATAAAAAAGCTAACTGAAGACAATGGAGACACCACAGAGCACACACAATATTGTACAAGAGTAGATACAGAATTTTGAGAGAACGCAATAAATACACAGACATGTTGGGCAATGATTCCTTCATACGGAAATAGTCCAGCTTTATGCACAAATTATGAATGCATACAGTGAGGTACAGAAATGATTGAGGGGACTGGTTCTGCAGATGGGAGCATTTCCTTTCTCCCAAGGTGTAATAACCCATGTGTTGATTATAAAAAATGGTGCTCGGTTCTCAAATAGGGGATTAGAGGCTTGTCCCTACTCACCATGAATAACATTTTGAAAATGAAAAAAAATATATATATTTGATGAACTACCAGACTGGTAAGGATCTCACCAGTAAGAAATCATCATGGTGCATAGGAACTAGAGGAGCAGGAAGAAAAAAGTGATACCAAGCATCAAGGTATGCATTTCTCACTTGAAAATATTGTCCAGTGTAGTAACAATTTGTTGTTTTTGTTGTTGTATTAAATTCCACTATTAAGTGTGCTTGTGGGAATGGAACTACATTAACAACATTTTCCTTACAATCTGAAATACTCTTCATCTGCATCCATCAAATCCCTTTAAAACAAGCCATTGATCAGTTGCTCTAGGTCAGAGTTTTGTAGATGTGTGTTGATGGGACTTCTCTTCTCAAAATCATGTGGTAGTGATGTGGAGAAGCATAATGGCCTGTAAATGTAATGGTCATTATATAAAGTGAAGAACTCTACTTTAGTTTCCATTTTTAGTTCTATAGTGAGCAAGATAAGAACAGTTAAAGTCTGTTGTAGAGTAGAGGATGAGCTTGCATGCTTTACCTATTACCAGTCGTAGCATGCCTCTTTGACTCACTGTTTATTGAAAAATATAATCTGAAAGCAGTGAGTCAAAAAACGTATAACAGAAAAAAATATATTTTTTTGCAGGGGGCCAAACCCCGCTGTGTTGTAGGCTCTGCCCCAACACCCCCTAAATTATAGTTACTAACCCCACAGCCACACCACAGTGGAAAAAATGGGTAAAAATGCCCTGAAAGACAACCACTAGCTCACATAATGCAACATATTACAACAAAACTCACAGTGACGTTACATTTTCAAAAGAAACTCCCTGGCAAAACAGTCAACAATGATTCATATGAATGCCAGAGTGCACAGAAAGTAAATGTTTGATCAGAAACTCTGGTTTAGGTAGTAATATATGGTGGTCTTACCTATACAGATTTCAAGAAACCACTAATCCTGTCTCTTTGTCTTTTGTTTACTTAAATCCATGAAGAGGAGGTAGCACGGTAATGCAGATGTTAGTTTTGATGCCTGACGGTGGTTGTTTAATTTGATTCTTGGTTGGGTTTCTCCTGCCTATATGTCATCAGTAGTCTATGTGGGTGAGTGCCAGGTACTCCAGTTTCTTCCCACATCCCAAAGATGTCCCGTAGGTGAACTGATGTTTTTCCCAAATTGCATCTAGGTACATGTGTTGTGTGAACACAATGGATTGTTACCCATTTCCAAAGTAGTCTTTCTAATTTGCTTGAAGACACCTAAGAAATGCTTTTGCTATCTTGTGATTCTAAACTGGATTCATTTAGTACTTAGAGAAAGAATTATTTGATAGGTGTATAAACAAATAAATGTTTTATCTGCAAGAGTGGTCTGCTGTTTTTGTATCTTTTTTTAATCAAGATCCTTACCCAAAGGGAAATTTAAAAAAAAACAACGAAAATGCACAAAAAATGTTTGCAAGGTCAAATCAGGTATTCAAGGTGTATGTGAATCTTGCAAGTGTAGCCTTCTACACATAGTTATAATCATTGTCACTTGTTTATATTTTGTAGAGTACACCACAAAGATAATATAACTTATATCAGAATAAAAATAAACAGAATACAGTATACATATGCATGTATGTGTGTGTGTGTGTGTGTGTATATATATATATATATATATATATATATATATATATATATATATATATATATATATATATATAAACTATATTTGTGTCTGCACCACGCTGAAAGTTAATGCATCTTAGACTGGTCAGTTGATTTTCCATTGGATGAATGAGGACCAAAAACTGAATGACTTTCCATTGAAAAGAAAGATCTGTCTGGAG
>NC_056739.1:868820838-868838338 GCF_019279795.1 Protopterus annectens | reverse complement strand
CATTAAAGTAAGGAGGAAATACAGACCTTGCTTCTCTGCATTATTATGTAGCAGATTCAGTATTTAATTCACGCAAGCACCATGTATTTCACATTTCATGGTGGAGAATGACCATTTATCACTATGTCAGGTAAAGCAGTCAGCTTTTAACTAGATACCGTGTATTGAAAGCAGCACAATGCATGGCGAGGGGTTATAAATCCTGCAGAAAAGGATAGGTTTACCAAGCAGAATGCAAACAACATATTGATTTTGTTAGGTCATTCATTGTAGAGGATGTGGCTGACCTTTTTCTCTAAAATGTGATTTTTGGAGGCAGCAGCTGATGTAAAGAGATAAGGTAAATAAAGTTTGGCCGTGCGATTTTCACGATTCTTCATTTGTGAATTAAATGCACTTCCTTTACCTCTTGTTATTTGCACTGTGATGTGTAATACTGATAGTGCCATTTCACCACTCCACTTTTTTTTCCTTTAGTTTCTTTGTTGTCAAGTTTTTTTGTGATGTATTGGAAGCTGTGGCTTATATATGCTCAATAGGTTCATTTAGTAGTTTTAAGGTGAAGCGTGCAGCTTTGTGCCTCTGAAACTGGCCCTCAGTGTGGAAAGCTGTTTTACAAGAATGAAGTATAAAATGACATCTTGGATAAGCAAACCAAAATTCTCACATAGTCGTACAAGGGTAAGAGAATAACTATAGAAAAGCAAAATAAGAGAAGTCTCTCAGCAGGAAACTTATAAAATTCAACCAGGGAAATCCTTACAAAACACAAGACATCAGTATAAAGACATTTACAAACCTCTCTTTATCAAGGCATCACGAAAAGGAAAAGCATTTCAGCATACTGGCTTCTGAATGCAGTGACACACAGGACTTTAATAGCACATACACACAGTTGGGTAGTTTCATGTGATACCCGTGGGTTCTAGTTATACATGAAAACTTTGAAAAGATTTCCTGTTTCAATATAATAAAGATTGTTGAGAGACATGTCTACATATATATCAGAAGTGGTATAAAAGTGAATATTAAACTTTGTAAACATATGTTTATTCAATTACTTTATTTTGGGGTTCTGGCTGAAATGTTAGCCTTCTTACGTGTGAAAGATTTCTATTTATAATAGTTGTTAAATAAAAGTTATTAATGTTGTTGCTTCTTACATGATCAGTGGAAATGGACTGGTCATGCAACAGAGTATATTTTATTGTCGTAGGTGCACTATATGGGAATCATTAACACAGACAAATGTAATAGTCTAAAATCCAGTAACAGAAACAAACAGTACATATTAACCTTTTTCATGAAGACTGACAAAGACAATTAAACATTTCCTGGCAGGTGAGATTTTTTTAACTGTAAATAAAAACCTGTCTTTGTTAAATCTCTCTCAACTGATAAACAGAGCAGCAAGATCTAACTGAAATACCAACTCTGACTCAACTCTTTATTTGGTTATTACATAAATTCCTAATAACATTTCTGCTGTTCAAGTTTTGCCTAAAACCTAAGTGACTGCTGCCCAGTCCCTTCCTGTTTTGTCCTTCCCTTAAAAAAAAAAAAAAAAAAAAACTGCCAAAAAAGGAGCCCTTTATAGGATGAAATCGTATCTCACAGAGAATACCGAGAATATTATTGTTGTTATCCTTCATCATCCTAACAGCCCTGTACGCAGCCCCCATTCTAATCAATCTGCAGTCCACCCAAGTCTGACTGTTAGTGTTTGTAACTAATCAACTACAGGCCTCGTCATTACCATGCTCTCAGCCAACCTGAATGGCTGGAAGTAAGATGCTACTAAACTCACAGCTAGTCACTACCCAAAAATATATCTATGAACTAAATACCCAAGCCTTAATAATATTTTCCAACTCCATACACCTAGCACACCACTTCACTTTGCAGACAAAATGTTACTGCCTGTCACTAAATTGAACATCTCAAGTGACTCTCTGTACCCCTTCTCACACTCTCACACTCTCACTCTCTCACACTCTCACTCTCTCACTCTCTCACACTCTCACACTCTCTCTCTCTCTCTGTCTAAAATATGGAAGTGCATTCCTTTTACTCTTAGAGTAATACAAAAGGCAAAGTCTTTCCAACTACAGCTAAAACAGTATGTACTGAACAATTGGCTGTGCACTTCTACCTCTCCTGGGTAACCAGCTAATTGGTTATTACTCTCCCACTCACCCTGTACGAATCTGTCTCTCTTCTAATGACTTTCTCCAACCATACAGCACTTCTCCCTTCTTTACTTACCAATAGTACTCTCTGTAATTTATCTAACTTACAGTTACTTTCTTCCATCATTTCTTTCTCTGTCCTTCTCTTTACCTCCACTTCTCATTCTATCTCTTTTTATATATAGTTTTATTAGCTAAAATATACTTGTGACACACACATATATATATATATATATATATATATATATATATATATATATATATATATACAATATTTTTTCTTTCATTACAATATTCAATACTAATATATTTTTGTTCATGAGGAACTATCTTCTCTGTATTCTAATTATAATAATCGTCTCTTTCAAATGCACTTTGTTTGCCACAAGAATTGATATGTATATATATTTATGTCATAGTTCATGTTGGTGTGAATGAGCTGAGACGTGAGAGACATGGTCGAGCTCTCTGAGTATGTGTCCTAGGCAGGTATGTCCTTAGTCTTGAGCAGCATACTATCCTCACCTAGAACAATGCCATAGTATAAACAAAAAATAATTGATTTCAATAATTGGCTTAGTTTTTGGTGTCATTCAAAGGGGATCCAGTTCCTGTCAGCCTTGGAAGCCATGGTCGACAAATCTCGCTGCTTTGCTACAGATGGTTTGCACCTGGCACCTCTAGGCTTTCAGCTGCTGGCAAAGGCTCTTGCCTCCCCATCAGTGCATTATTTAAGCAAAGTCTCAAAAACAAACTTACCAACGTGAAATTTGCCAGTCATAACAAAATAAGGCTCATGCTGCTAAAAGCTAGGAGATGAAACCAAAAACTGCACACCCTGGAAGCACTTCTGTCACTGGAAGATGTACATTTCTGTGCAGTCACAGAAACCTGGTTCAAGGCCTCAGAGTGTACCCTGGCTTTGCAAGGTTACCATGCCTTCCACATCTTCAGACTGCAAAATGAATGTGTGAGAACAAAAGGAGGCAGTGTTTCTATCTATATTAGAGATAAATGCACCTCCTGCCTAGTTAGACTAGACAACTCCATGGAGTTACTCCAAGTTAAGGTTATGGTGGGTAAGACCCCCATTCAAGTCATAGCCAGTTATAGATCCCCTCCATGAGTCATGATGCACAGAAAGCCTACTTGACCAAATTGGAGGCAATCCAAATATTCCCGAATACTCTGGTTATGGGGGATTTCAATTATCCCATCATCAACTGTGAAACCTACACTAGCTTGAACCTGCTAGCACAAAAGTTCCTTGACTTTGTTAATTCAATTGCCCTGGAACAAATATTTCATACCCCAACAAGAGGAACAAGCATACTAGATTTGGTCCTGACTAACATGTCAAACAGATGCGCTTCTACAATTGTCAGACCCTCATTAGTTAAATCTGACTAGATATCAGTCATCTTTGAGCTGACACTAACATCAGAACTCACAAAGTGTGAAATCAGTATAAAAAACTTCACCGAGGCAAACTATACCCTCCTAAGTGAAGGTATAAATGCATTCCGAGTCTCACCACCCCGCTGGCAGTGGTAGCTACACCACAGCTTACACTAAAGCCCTGTACAATCACTTACATAAATGTATACCCTCAGCTGTATCAGAAAGAATCAAAGCCAGAGACCCAAGTAAAAACAAGCTGCCATGGTGGACATCCAGCATCAACAAATGTTAGAATAAAATGTAAATGTTGCTGACCGTGAAAACAAAGGTGAGACACAGCAATGGAAAGCACCCTCCTCAGCCTCAACAGGCAAGTAAGACAACCTGTCAAATCCTCTAAGGTCCTCTTTGAGAAAAACTTAGCTAGCACAGGCAAGGATAACCATAAGGCCTTTTACAGTGATGTACACAGCATAAACGTTAGGACCCAAACATGTGCAGAACTAGAGACCAATGGTATCACACACACTGACGGCACAGAGATAGAAAGCCTCCTAGCGGCTAGGTTTGGTGAAAAATGTCACCCCTCCCTATCCTCTCCAAATCTATCACAAACTGTGCCCACCCCCCACATATCTGAAGAACAGGTCATCAAAGCCTTGTCCAAGACAAAAAACACAGCCTCTATGGAATCAGACAGCATCCCAGGCTGCCTTTTAAACAGGTTAAAACATGAACTAGCATCACTATTAAGTACCATTTTCAATCATAGTCTAACCACAGGCTTTGTTCCTACGAAATGGAGAACAGCAACGGTTATTCCCCTCCACAAAGGTAGCCTAGCAATAGACCTGGGGAATTACAGACCCATAAGCCTGACCAGCCTCACCTGTAAGGCCATGAAACATATCATTATGGACCTCATAATTAAAGACAGAGGCGACCTCCAAACCCTGGGTCCTACCCAGTTTGGCTTCATCAAGGGCAAATCCTGCCTTTTAAATCTGTTGGATTTTTTCAAAAATGTGACCAGGGCCATTGATGAGGGCAAATCTGTGCACACAGCGTACCTCACCTTGGCAAAGGCTTTTGACACAATCCCACACTCGGGTATTACTGATAAACTTAGCAAACTGAATGTAAATCCCTTCATTGTAAGATGGGTTGCTAACTGGCTCACAAACTGGACACACACTATCAAAGTGGGTGACTCCACATCAACCAGCAGATCTGTTACCAGTGGGGTGCCACAGGGGTCATTGCTGGGCCCCTACTTTTTGATATATACTGCTCAGAAGTTCAGGTCAAAACTAAGAGGTTGTGGCTGACAAAGTTTGCAGATGACTGCAAACTTGGTGCAATTATTGAATCCCCAAATAATATTATTATACTCCTGGAGAGTTTTACGTAGACCAACAACTGGTGTCTTAATCAATTTCTCAAACTGAATGCAAAGAAATGCATCATCATTCCCTTTGGCACAAGCAATGTCCCTTCGCACTATTATATCAACAACAATACCCTATGTACCCACAAAGTGGCAAAGGATTTGGGTTCACAATTTTTCTGTGACTTTAACTTTGACCACCATGTGTCTACTGTAGTAAGGAAGGATTTCTATGTAGCACACTTGATTAGTAAATGCATTGCCTCGAGAACGAAAGAGGTTATAACCCCTCTATACTCTGCACTAATCTGGCCCATAATTGAGTATAACACCCCATTCAGCATGTACCATACAAAGCACCTGCAGCAATTGTAGAGACCTCACAGGTTTCCAACAAAGAAGATCAAGGTACTCCAGCATATGCCGTACACAGAATGATTAAAGTCCTGAATAAAGATTACACATCTATCACTTTACCTTGTACCTCACAATTGTCAGCCTTAAAAAAAAATTCTCTTGTATCTTTACACAGATCTGTACAATACCCTTCATTCTACTCTAAAAAACGTTTCATAAAACAGTATAGGAACTCCTTGGAAAATTAACACAAGCTATGATTCAGGTATTGGTAACATCTTTCAAAGTTACTACACTGAATTGTATCCACACATTTGTCATTCATCTGTAAACTGTTTCTTATGACTGGCATCATGCTTTACAGATTTTAACATGCATTCATCACCCTTGTCCACAAAATGCCAGTTCCTTCCATATATTCAGATTTCTGCCCAGTATCAATTATTTGTCTCTTGACAGAAATCCTAGAAAAAGTCCTCTATAACCAGTTCCTAGAATGAATAAACATGTAAACAACTATGATTTTCTCACAAATGGGCAGCATGGAGTCTGTAAACATTTCATTGCTTTTGCTACTGTTTATTCTCTTACAGAGCATCTCTTAACAAATATGGAGAAGGGTCTGAGCTTAGTTCAGCAACAGAATATTCCAGATCAAATCTAATAACAAGAGATCTTTCACAGAAATGTTAGCTTCAGAAGTTCCACACAAGGCTCCCTGCTTGTCCCTTCTGTTTTAAGTATTCATCAGTGACCTGCCCCGGGTCATTCAAAATATTAACTGCACGCTATATATAGATAATATTTGCCAATAAATGCCAGCAAAGATCAAATGAAACTTGAAAAATCTCTTCAGCATGACTTCCATCTTTTATGGATTTGGCTTATTAACAGTAAATGTGTCATTAATACTACAAAAGCTACTGTAATGACATTTAGTACTACAGAAAGATTAGCCACCACATGTAACCTCCAGCTAAAAAGATCCATTAGGAAATCTTTTACCTTTTCCTCATTTACAAAAATATTATGGGATTTTATTAGATCCTTAGCTATCATTTACTAGACGTGCTGAACTAACAACTAACAATGCTTTATCTCAGCTAAAATACTACTACAAACATTCCTTGCTCCTAACTTCTGAGGTAAGAGTTGACATTGATACACATCTTCACAGACTGCAATGTGCACTTTTGGTTCTAGCCTGAACTCATCACACAGTGCTGACTTGGTACAGGCAATTGAAAATAAAATATTAGAATGTACTGATTAAGTGCAAAACAGATAACATCACCGCCTGACAAAAAAAAATGGCAATTGGCTCCAAGTAACTACCAGGGCAATCTCATTACTAGATTCCTTAACATTTAAACTGCTTGGTGAAAACTGCTACCTTTCTCACTTGCAACTAAACTGAACAATAAAACTAACTCATATGGTCTTCAGTAATCAGGTTGCAAAATGGCTGACAGGTTTGACCTTGAATATTTCTCAGAAATGTTGAAAAGTTGAAGCCAGAGAAGAGAGAAAAGCATTTGTGGAGCATATTGGCTTAATTTATGCATATCTGAAATTTCTAAAGTGCTGTCAGATGAGATGATGAAAAATATTGCAATGACATGTGCAAGAGGATATAATCATAAAACACTAGAGGAAGAACAAGTTAAATCATCTTAAAAGTGTGAGAGTTGAAGAGAAAATTCTAGTCTTGCATCGGAATGTTAAAAGAACCAGACAGCTCTGTGCCAAATAAAACTAAGAAGATTAATAAAAGGTAGAAAGACTACAATGAATCTTTATCATGTAAAGATCAGACAGGTCAACAGTCATTTTAAATTTACCTTAAGATCAGAGACTAATGGTGATGAAACAAGTAGCAGAAACAAAACTGAAGAAAGTACCATGCATTGACGGTTTTCCCCTCTGAAACAGTACAACACTCATGCAGCCATTCCTGTCCTTATAAGGATTGTTCAGCAACTTTGGAAGACAGCATACTGACCAGCTGATGGGAAAAGATCTATGTTTATATTAGTTTTGAAGAAAACTGATCTGAGTGATTGTGGAAATTATCACACAATCACTTTGATCTTGCATGCTATCAATATTCCTCTGATAATTATTTGTCGAGGATTACAATCATACTTGGAAATAGAGTTTCCAGAAGTGCAGGCAGGGTTCAAGAAAGAACAGTGAACAACAGACATCATACAAATGTGAGATGGATCCTTGAAAATGCAAAAGAATATTAAAAGCAGTTCATATTGATACTGTTCTTGCTCTTTGTGTGGCAGACGCATCCATTTTGTAAACTACTCTAGCAAGCTGTATGCCACACCAGATTTGCAGTCTGCAGTTATAGTATAACTTGATAGTATCAGATAAAAGTATGACAGTTGAAAAATATGGCCGTATATATTCTCTTAAATTTTGATATTGTCTGTCATTATTACATATAGCACATTTAGGAACGTGACTTTTCAGGGCGTGGATTAAAGTATATGTTAGTTCTATGGCTGGCCACGTGTGGGGATATACCAAAAGAAAATGATAAGAATGTCAGGGTATTAGATGTTTTATACTCTGTGTGTACAGTGAGCAGTTATTTTACCCTTTCTGACTTTCAGCAAGGGAAGCTTCTTTACTTTTTGTGAAAAATCAAATGTTGAGAGTGTTGATGTGTAGCGTGGATATGCAAAACATGATGAATTTCATTTTAAGCCATTATTTCACCATATAGAGCCTCTACTGTCACTTGCCTAAGTGAACAGTTGTACATCAAATGTTCTGATGATAAGGCGATGTGATGGCCCTCTACCTGGAGTGTATCTTACTTGTGTATAGCGCCACACATATATGAGGAGTTGGTAACATCCACCATTAAGAATTACAGTTGAATAACTGGTTTATTGATAAGTATGTTTTTTTCCTACAATATTACTCATTTTTAAATGAAATATCTCTTTGACTAATTATTAGCGTCACCTAGATATTAACAATCTTCTTCTTCTTCTTCTTTCGGCTTTTCCCAGTTAGGGGTCGCCACAGTGGATCACCTGTCCGGTCATGATTGGCAGTGGAGTTTTACAGTGTCAAGTTGCCGGCCTGGCACCCAACCTTCCACAGAAGGCACACACATGCACACCCTCACACCTAGGGCCAATTTAGAGTGTCCAATCCACCTACAGCATGTCTTTAGGATGTGGGAGGAAACCGGAGCACCCGGAGGAAACCCACGTGACCACATGGATGACATGCAGACTCCACAAAGAAGGCACCCCAGCTGAAAATCAAACTGGAGAACCTCTCGCTGTGAGGCAATAACACTAAATGCTGCACCACCATGGCCGCACCACCTAGATATTAACAATAAGGATTTTAAATTTACTGAACATATGCCCATCAGCCATAAAGATATCAGGATGACAGGACAGAGGCAATTTACAGAAACAATTTCTTATCAGCAGAAAGTGAAATAAAATTTGTTTGCATATATGTCTGGAAGAGTCATCTGAGTTTGATCATAGGATCAAAGGACATTACTAGCTATTGACCCGGAGGTCATTTCAAGCCTAGTCGTTTCATCCCAATATAATAACACAGAAATGTTAGTTAATATCCAAAATTGCATTTAGTAATGACTGCCCATGTCCAGGAGGTTTGTGGGCACTATTCTCGTTAAGAATTTGTGGTGCCCCATCCACTCGTCCAGGTTCCTCTTGAACAGTGTCATAGAGGTGCTCTATTTCACATGAAAGGGTAGCCTATTCCAAAGATGTGGCAGTCACTGGGCAACAAATCTGTCCCTCCAACTTGCCCTATTTAAGTTGCAGGGCATATTTAGGTCCCTGGAATGGGTGCCCTAGCCCTGTTTGATTTCCTGATATGCAGCGTGTTCATTAGGTTGGGTCTGAGATTGCTCATTTGGGTCTGGGATTGATCCCTAAATCAGGCAGTTACATAATCTTTGTTACAACAGTCATTACAGTGATTTCTCATGGGGGCTCCAATGTAAATAGTTAAGAGTAGCAAGTTGAAATACATTGCTGTATACACTTTATTTTTCTTGATTACAGTAAAACCTTAGAAGTGAGCCAGTCAAAGTGGTTTCATATCTTTTTTGTGACATAAGGTCGATCAAAATTTTGACTCTGCAGTAGGCATACAGTCTGGATTTCTGTCATAACTGTGAGTCACATAACAGTGACTTCAGAGTCTGTGACTGTGAGATCAAGTTTGAAGATTTGAAACTTGTAAAAACTTTGAAAATAGCATTTTTGCAAGTGGGTCCACTTGCATCTGCATTTCTCAGGTGTTGCCCTTCCTCTACATCTCTGGCATTTATTTATACTAAATTCAAAATCCCTGTACTTGGAGTATGTAGAGTACTACATGATATTGCAGTCTTATCACTATGCCAGTCATCAGAATATGTGTGGGCATTCATATAAACCAGATGTATGATAGCTAATGGTATTATTGCTCCCAGACATACTTCCCAACTTCTTAGGGCAAGAAATCTGAACAAAGCCAAAAATAATGTGGGGGCAAAGGCACAAAAATAGGGATGCATTTTAAATATTGTTCTTATAAATTGAGAATGTTTCTAGAATTATGGGTTTTGCATTAGCATAACTTCTATAAAGGAAATGAAGTCTGAAACTGAAATGTCTGTCATTATTTATTGACTTCAGTCATCAAAGATTTGTCAGAAAACCAGAATTTTTATAAAGATGGACCAAAAATATGAGGAAAAATCTGGACATTGTGTGAAGATCTACACAGTTAAGAGGTATGCCCCAGAACCTTCTCAAATGTAAAACATAAACTACTTTAGCTGCCAGAAGGAGAAGCCGCGAGGTTCTTGAAGAAATGTTTATCCACAAATAAATAGACTAAGTGTTTTCATTCATGTAACAATAATGAACTTCTTCAGATAACACTGAACACAAAAAAACATGTTTTAAATAAGGCCAAAAGCAGTCATCTGATCGAAAGATGATGTCATTAAACCCTCCCCTTTACATTTCTTAAAGTGCCAAAGTGCTATTTAAAGTTCCATTCAAACTGTATAAACACAGTAATCTAAAAATATAAAGATATTAATTCACTAAAATCTTAAAGTGCACTAAATATAAAATGAATGAACTTATTAAGAATATGACAACAAAATGAAGAAAATGTAAACAAATTTTGATTAGGATGTTAACATATACACAAACCTATATGGAATTAATAATAATAGTACATTATCTAGTTAAAGCTTTATGCTTTAAAATACAACTGATCAAACAGCAGTAATTCAAGCCAGGTCAGTTGCAAGCATTCAAAAATAATTGCCAAAATGTCCACCAAAACACCAATGTCCAGGGACCCCCCCCCCATGTTGATATTGACCTTCTTTATAACCGAGTATTTGAAATGGTGGTTAGGGTACATGTGAACATGGTTTGCTAATGCATTATTCAAATGTATTCTTTTTATATCATATTCATGTTCATAAATCTAGTCCCGTAGTCTATGTTCTGTTTTGCCTATATAAAAACAAGAGCAGGACTGGCATAATCCTACATATACAACTCCTTTGAATTCACAGTTGTATCTACCCTTTATCCAATACTCCTTACCACAGATGCTGAAAGAGTCAGCACTATTAATATATTTGCAATATGGGCAATGCCCACATTTTTTCACAGTGGGGCTAAGGTTGTTATTATGTGCATTGATAGCATTATTGCTTCTCATATTCTGTCAGGTAGTTTTAAAGTTCGAGCCTCTATGGTATGCTATGGTGGGTCTTTCACCCACTCTGTTTTTAACTAGAATGCCATCATACATAATGACCCAATTTTTTGTTCAAAATCCACTTAAGTGTTTTATAATCACTGCTGAAACATGTAATAAAACTAGTTGCTGGGCTACATTTATATTGTGTTCCATCCACACTGGAAGAGTGTGAGTAAGATGTAAGCCCTTCAGATGAAGTATTTAAAACAGGTTTAACTGTCCTTTACTGTATGCCTCTCTTACTATTTCCTGAAGAAGAAGTTTGGCATATCCTCTTCTACCAAATATTTCCACCAAATTATTACACACTTCTTCAAACTGTGAACCTAAAATAACCATCCTTTGCTGCCCTCACCAGCTTCCCCCTTACTACTGACATTTTTTGATAGAATGGGTGCAAGCTGGTATAATGAGGTATTAGAGTAGGTATTTTTTCTGAAAATTCTGCATGTATATCTCCTTTTGTCTTTCCCTAACACATCTAGATAGGAGATAAGCTATCCTATCCAATGCCTATTCATATGTAAAAAATAAAAACTTGGTTGTAGAATTGATATATTGCATACAAGACTCAATGTTCTCTACCTTGTCTTTCCAAAGGATAAAAATATCATTCAGATAATTAATATAAAGCTGGAAGGAGGATTTTACATAGTTTTCAAATAAAAAACTTTGTTCCCAATGGGCCATAACTAGATTTGCAAAAATCAAGCCACATGGTGACTGCATGGCTACCCCACTCTTCTGTAAATAATATTTTCTATCAAATAGAATATAATTATTCAAACCAAGTATATATATATGCCCAGCAATAGGCTAAAGGTTCCTGTGACACAAAATATAAAATAATTATACTGTTCACTCAACCACATGCACAGGAACCAAAATGGCAGCAGCTCAGAAAAACAAAAAATATAACATCTATTGTCCCATAAAATAGCAGCAAAATGGCAGCAGCTCAAAAAAGCAGGATATGGAGCATCTATTATCCCATAAAACAGCAACAAAATATGATCTAAAAAAGCGTTTTATTCCATATGGAATAATCCAATCTTTTTATTCAATATGGAATCTGAGCTGCTGCCATTTTGGTTCCTGTGCATGTGGTTGAGTGAACAGTAGAATATAATTATTATCTAAAACCAGGTGAAACAACTCCTCATACAGGTTAATCTCAATTTGGCGGACCCTTTTTTTAAACAAAAATTCAGTAATCCATGTGATACCTGTATCCTGAGGTATGACTTTATAGAGATCCTTTACATCTATAGTAATACAAACATCGTTTTGATCTTTTTGACATGTTCATTGATAGATGCATAGACCTGGATGCTTTCAACTATTTTAACATGACCTCCCCACCCATACCAACTATACTTGGGAATCCCAAAAATACATCAAAACATTGATAACCCTCTGATGTGTCCTATAGTGGATGGGCATAACTCAATAAAATCAGCCCATGCTAAACACCTAGAAAAAAAATGAAAATTTTGTTAACAAACGAAAAACAAATTTGTAGGGATTCTTGACATTTCTTAGAGTTGATTAACAAAGTTGAATATGCTCAAAAAGATGTTTGTATTACTATACATGTAAAGGATCTCTATACAGTCATAAGTCAGGATACAGGTATCACACGGGTTACTGAATTTTTGTTTAAAAAGGGGTCCCCCAAGATGAGACTAATCTTTATGAGGAGTTGTTTCACCTGGCTTTGGATGATAATTGCATTCTATTTGATGGAAAATATTATTTACAGACAAGTGAGGTAGCCATGGGGTCACCATGCAGCTCAAATTTTACAAATTTAGTTATGGCCCATTGGGAGCTTAAATTTTTATTTGAAAATGATGTGATGATATTTGTATCCTTTGGAAAGCTATAGTAGAGAACATTGAGTCCCTTATGCAATATATCAATTCTATAACAGAAACTTCTATATGAATGGGCATCAGTTAGGATAGCCTATCTGGATGTATTGTTGGAGAACTACATAAGTTCCATCTGATATACATCCAGAATATTAAGAAAAAATACCTACTCTAATACCTTTCTTCGTTATACCAGCTTCCACCCATACCATCAAAAAAGATCAGTCATAGAGTGGCAGCTGGTGAGGGCAGCAAAGATGGTTACTTTAAATTCTCAATTTGAAAAAAGTTTAATCATTTGGTGAGATTGTTTGGTAGGAGAGGATATCCCAAACCTATTCTTCAGGAATTAGTAATAGAACTATAAAGTAAAAGAACAGCAGGACATTTTAAACCTATTTTAACTCATTACATCCGAGTGATGCCTACAGGTGCATTGGTAGTTAACTCCAACTGATGCCTAAAGGTGTCAAACAGTGCTTGTTCATATTTGCATCAATAATTCCAAAACCATGCTATGAACAGGGTTTTAAAAGACTTCATCTTAAAGCTTGCACAATGTCAAACAACTACATTAATACTTGACTGTTGTCTAGTGCAGGTAAATATATTAATTAACAACTGTTTCTATGATATTAATTTATGCAGATAAAATGTTCACATTTTTCTAAATATCTCAACAACCAAGTAATTCAGGCAGAACTCCTTAGCCCCATATGAAAGCTTTCAACTAGATGAATAAAATGCTACTTACTAACAGTAAGTGTTTAACTTGAGTGGTTGCTGATATATTTTAAATTGTTTACAAAATATTACAAATGTAATAGTCACTGTGTTTATTGTGACTTATAAAATTCAGTTTAAGACCTAGAACCTAAGAATACTACCACTATAAAATAATTTGTGCTGAAAGTTTGCCATTTATATTTCTTTCATAATCCCTGTGGTTCAAGAGATATGAATATTTGTTTGAAATGTGAGGACATAATTTGATTTTGTCAAAAGGCTTGGGCTCTGCCCATTGGAAGTTACAGTGCAAACCTCCAGTGCTCCATTGGAGTGAATGAGTTAAGTACTTCATCTGTAGGGCTTACATCTCACTCACAATTTTCCAGTTTGGATGGAACACAGTATAAATGTAGCCCAACTACTAGTCTTACTACATGATTCAGCAATGATTCTAAAATACTTAAGTGGATTTTGAACGAAAATTGGGCCATTTTGTATGATGACATTCAAGTTAAAAACAAAGTGGGTGAAAGAACCACCATAGTATATTATAGGGGCTTGAACTTTAAATCTACCTTAGAGAATTTGACAAGTAATAATAGTACAAACGCACATAATAGCCTTAGCCCCACTATGAAAAAATGTGGGCATTGCCCATATTGAAAATATATTAATACTGGTGATTCTTTCAGCATCTGTGGTAAGGATTATCTGATAACAGGTAGATACAATTGTGAATCCAGAGGAGTTGTATATGTAGAATTATGCCAGTCCTGCCCGTGTTTTTATACAGGAAAAACAGAACGTAGATTACGAGACTGAATTTTTGAACATGAATATGATATAAAAAGAATACATTTGAATAATGCATTATCAAACTATGTTCACATGTACCCTAACCACCATTTCAAATACTCTGTTATAGAGTAGGTCAATATCAGCATGGGGGGGGGGGTGTCCCTAGACATTGTTGTTAGAGGAAAAAGAATTATTTTAGCAATTACTTTTTAATACTTGCAAGTGGCCTGGCTTGAATGGCTATTGCTTGATCAGTTATATTTTAAAGTATAAAGCTTAACTAGATAAAGTACTATTGTTAATTCCATATTGGTCTGTGTATGTTAACATCCTAATCAAAATTTGTTTAATTTTTCTTTTTTGTTGTATTATTTTTAATAAGTTCATTCATTTTATATTTATTACATTTTATGATTTTAGTGAATTCATATTTTTATATTTTTAGATTACTGTGTTTATACCGTTTGAATGGCACTTTAAATAGCATTTTGGCACTTTAAGAAATGTAAATGGGAGGGTTTAATGATGTCATCCTTTGATCAGATGACTATTTTGGGCCTTACGTAAAATCTGTTTTTTTGTGTTCAGTTTTATTTAAAGAAGTTCATTATTGTTACATGAAGAAAATCGCTTATCAGTCTATTTGTGGATAATAAGAGTTTCTTCAAGAACCTTGCGGTTTCTCCTTCTGGCAGCTAATGTAGTTTGTGTTTTACAAATTTGCCTTTTGTCTCTGGTGCTTTGGTTTGCTTGTTACCTTGTCAATTGTGGTATATGGCCCTCAAGCCAAAGCTGTTTGGATAACCCTGCTCTAATACAATATAGCACTGGAAACAGAGAACCTCTGAGGCAGTAACAAACAAAAACTGTATTAGAAATTCACTGTGTTGCGGTGATCTGAGCATTTTTATTCATACATATATATGTATCTATATATATATATATATATATATATATATATATATATATATATGTGTGTATATATATATATATAGAGAGAGAGAGAGAGAGTTATAAGATGGAAGGCTAAGTTTTGCTTTATATTATTGTTTGTTACTATTTGTTTATGTAGACAGTAGGTGAACTGAAACACTGTGGCCTCTTTTCATTCATGATCTATTTATAGAGAGGGAAAATCTAAATATAATATCAAACTGATTTAGTAATGTGCAAGTAAAGAACAGCCACGAGAGACAGTAATGTGGTGCAGCTAAAAGAGAGGTAAGAACTCACTCTAGGATTCATTAACACCTACACTAAGTGAACACGTGAACAGGCAACACAGTCATAACTCACACTGTATTCCTCCTAATTTTGGTTTTCCTGATTTTTTTGCAGCCTTAAATATTGAGGGGGATTCATAAAGGCTGCCACATGGTGTAGACTAAATGTAGACAGTGTAATCTTTCTGAGTGACTAGAAAACACAAAAATAGAGATGTTCTTGAATATAGATTATGTACACTTAGTGCAGGCATTAATTAATCAGCAATATTGTACTTGAAGGCCTCACCTTGCGTTTCGCACATAACTGGGCGTGTCGCGAATGATTGATGACCAGGTCTGCATATGTAATGAGCCATGATTGACATGGCATTCAAACCATGCAAACAAATGGACTTTTTTTTTGCTAAAAATAAAAGCACACTCTTGAAGAATTTTAGTTGCTTGTTACATTTTGAAGTGTTTCAGATACAAAAATAATAGCTTTTTTGCTAAAATAAAAGCCCATTCTTTTTAGAATTTTAGTTGGTTGGTAAGCGATTCAGATACAAAAATAATAGCTTTAGTCAACTAATAAAGGGAACTAAAAAAAAAAGGACACTTGCCATTTTTATATCCCCCCTCCCCAATAAGGACACACCTGCCCAAATAAGGGACTGCCCAGCCTAAAGGAAAACTGGTGGCAACCCTAGGTCAGGAGAAGAATAAGAAGTAAGCTTATATACTTTATTTTGAACAAAAAATGTATCTCCTGATTAAATCATTAGCTTAAAAAGTGACCATGTAGTTTACTGTTTAATTTAAAAGAAAATATACTTTGCAGACAGCCAGATGCAGGAACAGAACTAAGTTTCGGAAATATGTCTTTTATTTAATAAATACACATTTCTTTGTTTATATTAAAATAAGAAACAAACAATTGTTCTCAAAGACAACACAAGACATGTACTAAAAGCCAGGCAGTGTATTAGGATTCTTCGAGGGAATACATAGTCATTAGTGCCCGATTACAAAACAGCACGGGGGCGGGTTTTGGGCAGGGCTTGCCACTGCGCATCTGGTGAGGCCTCAAGTACAATATCGCCAATTAATCTGGCCTGCAGTGTAAAAAAATGTTATAACTATAAACATAACAAACACTTCATTGTAGTATTTAATGCTATATATGCTATATGGAGTACTGCCCTGTAGTCATAAACAGAGGCAGTCAGTAAGATAGCTATTTAATTTACAGTTCCAGTGCATCTAAACATCTCTTTACCGTGTATTTGCATTTTTTATACTGTAGAATGAAAGCCAGCACAATATGTAATGTTGCACCACAGGACAGCTGAATACAGGTGGTTACAAATATTGTGATGAAATGAGTAACACTCCCCATTTATTAAACAGGACATGAAAGAATGATTTCAATCTTTTTAAAGTGGTTGTAAATTTCTGGTCAAGTAAGAAGAGAATTGTTAAAAAATGCAACCCTCCCTTCTTCCTGTTTCAATGAAAAGTTCAGAACTGCTAAGTTTATAACCTTCTCTGAGATTTATGACACATTTGCTATGAATAAATTTGAAATACACATACATTCTATTAGCACTACTGAAGTATAAAAGCTCCCGTAATTTCTTAGTAACAGTTGCTATGTTCATACATGAATGTTACAAATGTCAGGTCACTTAATGTTCTAGAATGGGGTTAAAAAGCATGATGTTGCTCCATTATTGTATGATCTTTTAACAGTTTTAATGTGAACTGCAAGCC